>NC_085009.1:22842975-22920475 GCF_963854185.1 Sardina pilchardus
GAGCAAAATGGATGGATAATGATTATGCCCTGTGAATCCACAACAAATTGATTGTTCAGATAAATGGCTTTTCGCTCCCATCTGCAGAGAAGCTAGTGAGCAGAAATCACCTGAACTAGGAGTAGGTAAACACGGAGAATGGAGAAAAACAAACAAACAAAAACACACACAAACAAACAAACAAACAAACAAAGCAGAATGCCTTTCAGTAAACAATTCTCACGCATACTCTAAAGATGATCCTGGAGTGTGTTTTTTACACAATTGTTTATTTACCAGACTGGAATGAATATATCTTTAATAAAAAAAAGACTGTGCAATACAGTAATGTGTTATGTTATATGCAAATAAATATAGACTTCTTCAGTATCTTTATAGGACATGTTGCTTATTATGAGAAATTAAAAGATACTGTACAATACAATAATATGCACTACATGCATATAAAAAATTCTTGAGCATCACATCGATAGGTGCCTCTCATGTAAAGGCCTTTTTACATGGGCCTTCCCTGTGCGTTAATTGTCTACCCTGTTATGTCTGTAATTAAGTGTTGTCTGTTGATGTCATCTTAGCCTAAATCAGTGTTCTGTATATGTATTTATTTGCTTATCTATTTTATCCTATTTTTTATTTGTTAGTTTATGCACTTTGTACAGGACTTTGGACAGTGTGAGCTGTGGTTAAATGTGCTCTATAAATAAACCTTACTTACTTACTTACTATATGTCCTCCCTCGCTCCTCGGGCCTCGATCCTCACTGATCTACACATAAAGAATGATGGGGCGGCAACAACGATAGTCTATCCCTTCATCTATCTTTCTTTATGTAGATCAGTGAGGATCGAGGCCTGAGGAGGGAGGGAGAACGTCTAAACTTTACATGAGAGGCGCCCCATGTACTTGGTGTTGGCATTTAGTTGATGTGCTAGCTGGGCCATGATCACTGATGTGAAAATGAACACACAGTGCATATGCCTCAATAAGATACTGTACATAAAATGCAGGCAACACTCAAACAACAAAAAACCACAAATTACCATTTATATTCCCAAAGATACAGGGCTGATTTCACCAGACTGGGAATCAGACAGCAGTATACTTCCATGAATTGTAATCACTTCGTAATCTAAAGGGCATAAATCATCAATCAATAAGTCATGGTTGGGTGTATCACACAAGCTCCCTGTTCATATACTGTAGAGCACAGTTTGATGAGAAAGGTGTTCCCTGTAAACTTGCAGCACATTACAAGGGGCTTCAGACTAATGGCTTTCAAGCAACACTTTGACTATAGTCTATACCTGCAATCTTTCAGCGTCAGAAATAAATGTGTGAAAAACGAATAAAAAACAATAGTACATTTTGATGTTTCATGTTATTAATATATTAACATAAATGAAGTGTGTGTACAGTGTAGAGGAGCATCCTGTGTCACCCAAACGAGGGTTTGTGCAGAGAGCCTTGACTCGTTTGGCTCATATTTCAGTGAACATTCAGAATAGAATAGAATAAGTCTTTAAAGAGACCCTATGCAACTTTCTGCAGGAGACGATCGCTCCTTGTTTACATCTGGAAGTCTGAGATGAAGAACCACGCTGGCAATTTATATATTTAAATATAGCCTATACATGTATAAATATACACGCTAAAGCTGTGGGGGAAGCTCTGCAGAGAAAATGCAAGCATAAAATGAGCGAAAACAAAAAACGAAACCGAAACCAGAGATGAAATCGCCAATCCTGCATAGTTCCTCTTTAATTGTCCACCTAGGTGAAAAATTGTCTTTGGCTCACCAAAACACAGGATAACATTTCTCACAGGCACATTGACTGGACATCCAGCAACTGGACATACTGTACAGCAACATACAGCAACATACAGCAACATATAGCAACTGAACATACAGCGACTGGACATACAGCAACTGAACATACAGCAACATACAGCAACATATAGCAGCTGGACATACAGCAGGGCAAACATCACATGGTTATAAAATTTAGCAAGTGTTGTGCCACAACAGTGTGCTACAGTAGTCATTGTAATACTACACTGACTCTGTCTCTGCCCGCTTCCCAGCTGGCAGGCCACGGAGGAGTGTTCAGGTGGCACAGAGTGGCAGCGTTTTATACCTGCTGGAGTCTTGTTCTCTGCACAATCATGCCCATTGATGAGCAGCGGGGCTTCCCCTCTGAAGATCCACGCCAGTGTGATGATGTTCACCAGCTGGAGTTGTCACAGGCAGGGGGCGCTATTTGCCCCTTTGTACTGTTTCCCCAGGGGAGCAACCAGATTCCCACCCAACAAATGCCATGGACAAGGAGTAGAGTTTAAAACATTAATGTCCGCGCCAGTGTGATGTTCACCAGCTGTAGCCTTGTGTGGCTGCCCACCTAGCACTAGGCGACATGATGCCAATGCAGCGAGCGAGGATGTGACGACGGCTCTGTGCCTCCGTACAGCTGTGAATAATAATAATATTATTATTATTATTACTATTACTCTTTGCCCATCTATGCTTTTATCTGCTATAATTACTGTTTGTTTTTTGTTTATGTAAAGCACATTGAATGACCTCTGTGTATGAAATGTGCTATATAAATAAACTTGATTTGACTTGACTTGTGAATTACATTCGGTTTTATGAATGATGTGGACAATGTATTGTCCGCCGGACCGCCGGTAATTATCACTAAATGAGTCCTAACAGGGCGAATAGAACACTGATGCACAGCTGAGTTCTGGCGGATTAATATGAAAGACGTGAATCAAAAGCGCAAAGCCATTGACAGCGACCATTGTACCTTTGCAGTTGTAATTATATAGATTTAACAGACCTCTGAGCGTTGGGAAGGCCCATTCATATTCTCTGAAGAGCCGTGTATAATAATATTAGTATTTATTTGGTTACACTTGAAGCTATCTACAGTACATAAGAGTGACATGCCACTGTCATGACACATGAACCCTAACCCCGACTTGTCATGTCAAAAACCGAATGACATTTCATGACAGAAGTGTGATGTCGTAAAAACGTTTTGACTTAATAATGATATTGTTTATGACATATTCATAGTAGTGTTGATGTCACTCTTATGGAAATACCTTCAAGTGAAGTGTAACCGTTTATTTTTCCCCCTATCTTCTTCAGTTCCCCTTATCGTAAGTCAGTGTGGCATTGAAATGTGTTTGTTGCCTTTTATTTTTAAGTATACAAGACTACAGTGTGCTACATTTCAGCCACTAGCATGTTCCTTAGGCCTTTGTCTTGCACGTCAGGGCAAGTTTGTGGATATACCCACACTTGGTCCCTCTTCAAAAAATAGCTTCCACAAGGCAACATAAAGGTGAAGGTGACTGATATTTACTGTAGCAGATGCTTTTATCCAACGTGACACACAATAGTGGGTTTGGGAATTGCAACCCCCCCAACCAATTGTCTACACCCTCCATTGGCAACCAGTCATTTTAATATGCACGCGATGAAAGGCATTTTGATTTGGTTGCCCAGGAACAATGATAAGAAAGGTCAGACACAAAGATCCTCATCATTCTGCCTGTACGATGAAATGAGTACATATCAGTTGTACCTGATGCATGGTTACTGGCGCTCGCAGACATGAATGTCAAAGGTGTATCACGTTACTTTCATCTTCTCTCCCTCCATGTTTTGTGATGTCACACAAATTGTTACACCTGGGTAAACACCCCCTCTCACACACACACACACACACACACACTCTCCCTCTCCATCTCTCTCTCTCTCTCAAAAATGCACATAAGCACATCCATACTCATACACACACACACACATCCATACACATACATACACACACACACACACACACACACACACACACACACACACACACACACACACACACACACACACACACACACACACACACACACACACACACACACACACACACACACACACACACACACACACAACCACTTCACGGCAGGCGTACCCACCAAACAGCATCAAATTAATTCATTTTGGATTTCGCACGCATGACCTGTGATTGCCGGTTGTCAGAGGCCAGTTGGCACACCGCGAGATGAAATGATTCGCCGCGCGTCGCGCGCGCAGCGGTACCAGCGACAGCTCCGGCGGGCAGACGGGGTGGCGGTTGAGTCGAGATGGCGGCGATGGCAGCGGCGCGGCTTGCCCATTATCTTGTCCCGCGCGTTGTAATTATCGCGGCTGCTCTTTCTGCACCGGCGCGCTTGTCTTGCCCCGCGCCATTGTAATCGTGATTGACTGCTGCCGCGGCCAGAAACACACGCCCGCCTGCTCTCGTCTGCCCGCCCGCCCGCCTGTCCGTCCATCCGCCGCTCGGCGTCTGGAAAGGGCCTCGGATGCACTCCTCATAAACCTGCAGTCCGCGCGCTGATATCCCATCATCATCATACACCCCCCCCCCCCACACACACACACACACACTTTCTCCTTCATCTTTCCCTCTCCTCCTCTTTCAGCTCTCTTCCCTATCCTCCACTCAGACCGCCGCTCTCAGATATGCTAACGTCTCTCTTGGCGTCTTGCGTTGCTGTCTGGGCAATAGGGTGACCAGACGTCCCCGGTTTCAGGGGACAGTCCCCCGTTTTTGGTTGCCTGTGCCCGGAAAAATACAGAGGAACTACCTATGTCCCCGTTTTTTTGCACCAGAAACAGTGAAGTTTAGAACATGTCTTTGAAATGTCAAAGACTTTGAAATAAGTGGCGGAGGTTATGCAGGGCTGTACAAGGTAACATATTATGTCCCATTCATAAGAGAACATCATGTGGGGTAAAAGAGCCAAACAAGGACATCTTCTGGGGCAAAAGAGGACATCAGTCGGGGCAAAAGTCAGGCTTTCCTTAAGAAGCCCACCCACAGCTTGATTAGAACGCCATTAATTGCCATTGCCTCCTTTATGTCTAAATAAATAAAACAGCTTTAAGCTCTGCCTACACATGCTGTTGGATTGGGTTAGAAATATCCAACTGTTAATCTAATCCAGTATTGGTTCCAGCCCACATTTAAACTAGATTTCCCCCCACGGTTGTCCTCTGATATATACAGTAGAAATATAGTTTTTGTTAGGTTGGGTGAACCCTGCCTGAACTTCCAGCGCATTTGGATTTTGCCCGGCAGCTCAGGCTGGAGACCTGCGCATCTATCTCCTCTGTTCCCTGCCAGAACCTTTGGCTCCAATCAGAAACTAGCTTATCTAAAAGACGCACTGGATCGTTGGTCTGATTGGTTGAAGGACTATCCAAGCGTATGGAGTCATTTGAACGATGCCGATTGATCACTTCTCTTGTGCAGTAGAACACAATGCACAGCCTCCCCATAGGCCTACTAATGTTCAATCGTGATTGAGCTTAGTATGGCGATAGCCAGATTAAGTTATTGTTATTGACATCTAGCCTCATGAGCCTTGCTTGTGTCTAAATATTCTGTATTTACCTCAGTGTTGTAGGCTACTAATTGTAAGCATAATAGTGGCTAAGAGGCCCCCATTAGCAGTCATGAAAAGGTCTGGCTGAACAGAAGCGAGAAGCACATTATGGCCTACAACACAACATAGCTCTGGATTTGTAGCCTACTACACACCAGTCCAGCACACAATAGTCCAAAATGTTATTTGCATGGACTGCAGTCCAAAATATTATAACGGAAACAAGTGCACACTGATGTATTGAACTCCATCAGCCCTTTGGGCAGGTACGCTGTTGACTCGAGGAACATGAATAAATGTTATGAATGAATGTTGACCTGTTAGAAAATGAATGTTGCATGGCATAAGCTGATTAATCAACTCGGTATTCTTGAGACAGTATACTTTTTCCACATCGCAGGTAGCTCACTGAAGGCAGGCATATGTGGCTATGTGTGAGGACTTTATTAGCATACGAGAAGTTCATTATGAATTCGGGGACAAGAGCCCCGCAAATGAACTGGTGATTACATTTCTCAAAGCCAGTCCTTTTCATTCATTTTTCCGCCCTGAGAACTAATCTGTCTGGAATAGCATAAAGAAACGAAAAAAAAGACCCCCCCTACCTGATCCTATTCTGGCTCCCGACAAAATGTCCCAGCCAGTCTGCTCCCAATCTTCTCAAATGATCTCATTTGACTCTCTCCACCAATGGGCTCCTAGCATGCCCGGAGGGGGTCACTGGAGCCCACGGGCCCCTCGGTTAGGGGTCAAGTGAGCCGACTGGTCTCTACCTCTTTCTGTCTGTGTCTCTCTGTTTCTCTCTCACTCTCTCTCCGTCTATCTGTCTCTCTTTCCCTCTCTATCTCTCTCTTTCTCTCATTCATGGCTCCTGTTGGTGGTTGAGCCCAGGTAAGGCTTGGGCTTGTTGGTTTCCTTTTGACTGATAATAAGGAAACCTAAAAGTCAAAAGTGTCTCTCTCTCTCTCTCTCTCTCCGTCTATCTCACTTTCTCTCTTTGTCTATCTCTCTTTCTCCCTGTTTCTCTCTCTTTCTCTCTTTCTTTCTCTCTGTCTCTCTCTCTCTCTCTGTCTCTCTCTCTCACCCACGGCTCCCGTTGGCGGTTCAGCCCAGACGTGACGGCGGCGGGTGATGACAGCTCTGAGTGATACGGCTCATGGAGGCGCGGAGTTCATCACCGGCTGACAGGTGGTGCCATCGATCCAGCTGCCTGCAGTGGCGGACGGGTAATGTATTGGTCTTGTCCGGCCTCCTCCATACGGGGGGGTTGGTATGCTCCCCAAACACCCAACTCTACCCCAACCACCCCACCCCAACACACACACACACATTCCGCCACTGCAGCCACAGTTAGTTTCCCTCCTCCATCCCCTCTGCCCCCCCCCCCCCTCCCACACACACACACACACACACACACACACACACACACACACTCACTCACCCACACAACCCCCCCCCCCCCCCCCCATACCCTGTCAACCCCACTGTCTGAAAAGTTATGTGCCTCTTTCCCGACATGGAGGACACCACGGATCAAGCACTTTGATGGATCACAGAGCAATCCTTGGACAAGACACAGGCAAACTAAATATACTGAAGTACCTATTGACAAAGCGGCAGAAGAGTATAGGATAGAGAGCAAGTATGTGTGTGTGTGTGTGTGTGTGTGTGTGAGAGAGAGAGAAACAGAGAGAGTGAGAGAGAGAACTGGAAGAGGAAATTGGTCTTTTCTTGATGCCTTTGCTTATGTGTCCATAAAAATTGGATGTAAACAGTAAGTGTCAAAAAGTTCTCATCAATGACTATTTTTAGAAGAGGCCTCCATTTACAATGTTGTTGAATGTTTGTGTGTTTGCATCTCTGTCAAAACCATGGCAAGACCCAGAGAAGAAGAGGCCTAAGCGACAGAACAAGACGGGAAGAAAAAGAGTTTTCGGAAATCGCCATTATGGAGATCGTACATCAGCCAGTGACTCGACCCAGTTAAGCATTTCGCGGGTCGTTATGGCGATGGGTGTAAACAGATGGAAAATGCAAAACACTCCATTAAGACGTTAAAGGATCTCATCGGCTGCTCGTCTTCTAAAGAGGCAATACATCAACTTTAATGCAGAGAGCCCCCAAAATCTATGATGTTAAAGAGAAAACTAATTAGAAGACGTTAATCTTTTCGCCAGGAGCTTTACCTATAATGATAATAATCTCCAGACTTTAATATGTTTGAGAAAGTACTTAGAGGCATTTCGTCATCCACACAGCCTGGAGGCATTTTTCTTCCTCCCCAAAAAATCTGAATGTTAAACAGATTGTACACGCGCTGGCAAGAGAAAACAGTCAGTTTACCAAGAAATTAGGACAGGGGCTCACATTAGGAAAGAAAACCTCCAGAAGAGTATTTGAAGCCATAAAGGCCATTATTCTGAGGACATTTGCACATTGTGATGTTGCATAAGCCATACAAACAAACAAACAAACAAACAAGCAAACAAATAAACGGGAAGAAACACAAATGTTGACCCTGTTAGATCTGTGGTCTGACATTTTTGCAAAAAAAACAAAAAAAACCACACACTTTTCCACAAAAGTTGTAACACTGCAACTAAACTGTTGTTGTAGACCATAAAATCAAGTGTAAGTCTAAGAAAAGAAAGAGAGAAGAAACAGAAGAGAAAGATGAAGATGACTCAAGAGAAAGTAGTAGTAGAGGAGGAGGAAGAGGAAAAAAACAGAGTAGTAGCAGACGATGATGAGACGAGGAAGTAGTAGTAGTAGAGGAGGAGGAAGAAGAAGGAGAAGAAGAGGAAGATGAAACAAGACGAAGTAATAGTAGCAGAAGATGATGAAACAAGGAAGTAGTAGTATTAGAAGAGGAGGAAGAAGGAGAGGAAGAGGAAGATGAAACAAGAGGAAGTAGTAGTGGTAGAAGAAGAGGAAGAAGAAGTAGAGGAAGAGGAAGATGAAACAAGAGGAAGTAGTAGTGGTAGTAGTAGAAGTAGAAGAAGGAGAGTGTGATCCCTGAGAGGGGGAGCTGGGGGCAGCTGTGGCGATGTTGCCTCCACTCCGCTGCAGATGGCCGTGGTCAGCGTGTGTCCTGCGTCCCCTTGGCCTCGCGTAATTGGCTGGGTGGCTGTGCCAGCTGCCAGCACCTTAGAAGGCCTCGGCCATGTGGTCTGCGTCAGCCACCGTCTGCTCACGGCGGCCCTGAGTCACATCCCCATGGCCCGGACTAATGCCGCCATTAGCTACTTCTCAAAGACGCACGCTCAGGTACAGGAGGGGGTTTTTTGACCTACGCGGGACACCATAACTAGGGGGTTCGGTGGTTCGGGCTGCCGCTCTGATAGTGTTTGCTGTTGTATAGGTTATTTTTGGGCTTGAGTCCGTTATGCAGTTATATGATGTTCAAAGCGTTTGAGTTTGAAAAGCGACCATTTTAAAGTTCAGTAATTGACTCGATGGCTGTGAGCCTGACGCTGAGATTATGCATGTTTTTTAGCGCTACCTTTAAAAGCAACTGTAAGTGCCACGGTCTTTAGCTCTTTTTTTCTAATATATAAATAAAGCCATTAGATAAATGAACGCTGCCAAATCACTTTCCATATATTAAAGCTAGTCTACCTCTCCCTTTTTTTTTGTCCATTTATTATCGTTCTAGTGCCGCGCTTTTCCGACATCAATAATTAACGCTATGGCACTAATGAAAGCTTCCCGGCATGCTTGTTAAAACGCGGAGGGTTAGAGCCTTCTTCTGCTAGACAGCATTTTGGTCTGTGGAGTCTTGCATATGCACTGCAAATGAAGCAAATTGGCCAACTCGACCACTTAGCAGCACGGCAGTGTGGCTCTCACATGGCTAGAAAAGAGCACTAGACAGCATCTTCACTCAAGCAAGCAACTGTGCTTGTAAAACGTTTCTGTGTGTCTAAAGTCTAGTGGAGGGTTTTTTTTTTTGTTGCAGGACTAACATTTCACAGCATTTTGTGCCCTTTCATGACGCCTGAAAAAAAGGAGATGGCCAACTACATGCTCAAAGTTTCTTCCCGTAAGAAGGAATTATTTTCCCTTGCCACTATTTTTTCCTTATTCTTTTTTTGTCTTCAGGCCTCGGGCTACAGTATGTAAAAGATTTGAGATGTCTACGTCTTATCAGTGCTATATAAAGTGCAATTACATTTAATTGACTTGTGAATTGAATAGAATGGTATGTTGTACACTAGAATACGAGGCATCTCCAAACTCACAACCCCCCCCCCCCCCCCATCCCCATTTTGTCATGTGACAGTGTCATGTCACTCTTATGTACTGTAGATACTCTCAAGTGACCCTCTTAAATAAATACCTTCAAGTAAAGTGTCACCAAACTTTCTACAAGGCTGTTATCACAGAGGGCGCAAGTTCTCAATCAAGCTCCGTAAACCTCACTTCCCTGCAAGTCATCTGTCTCTCCCTCCCTGAGCCACACACATCTTGAATGGCATCCCTCTCATTTAAATGCCCTTGATAGGCCTGATTCGGGTCCACTCAGCTTGATGTAGAGGCCAGCACAATCACCGTCCGCGCAACAACAACCATTGTGGACTTCAGATCTTCAAATGATCAGGGACGATTAACTTTTCTTTTTTTCTTCTCCTTACCCTCGTTCAACAGACATCAGGGAATGTTTTCTGCTTCAGAGTGCATCGATCACCATCACGCCGCGCAACGCTCCTCGGCACAAAAGAACTCTTTTACCCGCCGAGATATAATTCCGCAGCTTTTGTATGTTCATAACCATCGCTCGGGTCTGCCCATCGATTGTCGCAGAGAGTGGACACCAATCTTCCGTCCCCTCACCTCCCTCCCCCACGTCCCAGACACAAACAATGTGTCACCAATGAAAAGTAGAGGCCAGTCGATAGCTGATCCACCGCGACTGCAGGATGGGTCAGCGTGTGCATTAAAGGAGGAGTTTGTTATTGATTTTGCCCTAGGGTGCATTTTTCCAGCAATCAGAGGCTTTAGAGTTCTCTCTGGCCTGCTATGATGATGGGAGCGGGTAAACATGACTTTAGCTCGACGGGACGGGATTTTGCTGCCGAGGCTCCCGATGTGGCAATAAGGATGATTGTGTCAAGTTTCACCGGGAAGGAACTGTGATTGAAATGGTCAGGCAGGGTCTGAATGACGGAAGTCAGTCAGTCAGTCAGTCAGTCATTCAGTGACAGATCTTGTGGCAAACTTCAGGTCAACTCCAAAAGAGATCTCCACACACACACACACACACACACACACACACACACACACACACACACACACACACGCATACTCATGTTCATACACACGTTCATACATACAATCAGACAACATCAACATCCAGGGGGGAACCATTTTGCAATTACGTAAGCACATAATGTAATCTGAAAACTACTACACTGATTAGAAAACAATGCGACTGATCTCAGTTGGTATTCTGTCTATCATTGAGTGGAATGGAAATTTCCAAGTGACACATGTTACATGTCACATGTTATTAGCATGGTTAAAATGTCATCACATGTTAAATCCAGATGACTATAAGTATACCAATTGTCATCCTGCCATTTTCCAAAGCAAGAAATGAGCAATGCCGCTGAATTTCAGTGCACTTACAGTAGCTGGTAAAAAAAATCCCGAATCGGCTGAATTATCTGCAGCCTGATCTCGACTGAAAATGGCACGGGTGTGCTATCAACATGGCTGACATTAACGTGCCCCGGAATGAACATCCGACTCTCTCAGTGCTCCCTTTGTTCTGCTGTTTGCAGATAAAGCTACAGCCCAGTTTTCCTATCACAATGCGCAGCCGAGTGTGAACGCTCATATGAAACACATATTTCTGCATGAAATGGGCCAGAGTGTAAGGCTTTGCCTCCTGCCAGTGGCACACTATAGCCCCTTCTGCAGTAGAGACGATTACTGCAGTGTGTGTGTGTGTGTGTGTGTGTGTGGGGGGGGGGTGTTCGGATGGTGGGCTTAAAAAAGAGAATGGGAGCGAAGGGAAGCAGAAACCCTTCATTATATACATGCTTGCATGCATACAGACTCCCTTACACACACACACACACACACCGTCTGTATGTGTGGGATGGTGGCACAAAATAGAGTGTGTCACACTTACTCATTCATTGTCACTGTATGTGTGTGTGTGTGTGTGTGTGTGTGGAATGGTGGCACAAAATAGAGTGTGTCACACTTGCTCATACATTGTCTCTGTGTGTGTGTGTGTGTGTGTGTGTGTGTGTGTGAGTGCAGTGTAGAGTCAGTGGGCACACCTGCCCAGTGCAACTGCCAATTACCCTGGCGAATGACAGACTGGCACACTATTAGCGTCCGTCTCCTCGGCTGGTCTCGCCCGCTAATGACTTTCGTCAGCCATTGATCAAAGTCACCCAACGCACTTCAGCCCAGAATTTCCCAATTAACTCTCCTCCACTTTTCCCAGGCTTCCGCCATTTTCTTCTGCCTTCTTCTTCTTCTTCTCGCTCTGTCATTCTTCTTCTCACTTCGTCTTTCTCTTTTACAGCCTCTTTCTTTTATCGTCTTTCTCTCATTCTTTTTTTTCGTTCTTCTTCCAGTTCTCTCATTTCCTCATTTTCCTTTTTCTCTCTTTCTCTGTCTCCATCTTTTTTTCTGTCTCCCATGTCTCTCCTTTCATTCTGTCGCTCTTTCATTCCATCTCCCCTTTTTTCCTTCTCTCTCATCCGCCATCACACCCTTTCTTGTCGTCCATCCTCCTCCTCCTCCTCTTCCTCTTCCTCCCCGCCGGCGCCGACGCGGGGCCCGTTCGGTCGGTCGGTCTGCGGCTATTTTTGGGTGCTTGCTGAGATTGCCGAGCTATTTTCGCAGACTTCAGCTCAGCGCCGCACAGGAGCAGATGAACTCCTGCTCCTGAGAGGCGGGATGGGGATTGTTGGGCAGAATGCAAAATCAGAGAGTCACTTTTTTTTTTTTTTTTATCAGGCAAAGGGTATTTACTGGTGTGTGTGTGTGTGTGTGTGTGTGTGTATGTGTGTGTGTGTGTGTGTGTGTGTGTGTGTGTGTGTGTTCGATGGGGGTGGGGGTATCAGAAGGCGCTCATCCTTTTAACCGTGGTAGAGCGTGGTCCGGGACATTAATGAGTTTAGCTCTTTAGCTGACATCGTGTGCGGCTTGTAAACCACAAGCTTTGGACTTTGGAGTGTGTGAGTATGTCTTGATTTGATGATCTGTGTGTGAGAGGATGTTGAGGATTTAGCGCTTTTTGAGGGGTGTGTGTGTGTGTGTGTGTGTGTGTGTGTGTGTGTGTGTGTGTGTGTGTGTCGGGGGTGGTACTATTGATGTGGGAGCCATTGAGACAGTTTGACATGAGGCCCATAATCTTCTGTGAAATCATGTGAAAATAAACACTCAGTGCCTCAACAGTGTTTTCAGTTTGACTTGCATTCATAAAATCCACAAATCACTCTTCTATGATACTGCACTGGTTTAACCATGAGGTTCACGTCAGTTCAGCTTAACCGAGACGAGAGTGCTTGCTTTCTATCTGTCATTACAATATACTTACAAGGATAATAGACACTACTCTGTAGCCCTTATCCAAAATAACATTGCAATCCTAACCATTGGTCTATCCAGTAATGACAAGCTTAAGCAAAAACACTATATTGACCTTATCAATTAATTACTATTTAACGCACAACAAGGCCTAAACACATTTAAACATCTCGAGCAAAATGTCCTCAAGGCATCGGACTGACATTACATAATCAAACGCACTCCGACGTCCAGCGCACCATCACTGACCTTTTCATCTGTCCGTCACGAACCTCTCGGCCTTGCCAGAGAGGTTGTCTTTGGCACAGCGTCGGTTCTGTCGGAGAGATTAAGGGTTGCCGAGGCGGCGGCGGCAGCGGCGGCACTAAAACTCTTCCCTGACGGAGGGCCCGTGGGTCCTTGGGCTGCCACTCAGGCAGATTTAATGGAGCTTGCATATAGCGTGATAAGCTGATGCATGTTCATCTACTTCCCCATTACGCAAACGTCAGGTTCCGGGGATGGTGGTGGCGACGTGTGTGTGTGTGTGTGTGTGTGTGTGTGTGTGTGTGGATATGTGTGTGTTTATGTGTGTGTGTGTGTGTAGGTGTGTGTGTGTGTGTAGGGGGGGTGACACCCCTTGTTTGTTTTCTGTCAGAAGCGTGAAAGATGGCAAGGGCACGGAGGAGGGGCAGCAAGAGAAGGGGAAGAAACGATGGAGGAGAAGGAGGAGAAGAGAAGGAAGAGAAGAGGAGAGGAAAAGGATGGAGGGGCAGAGAGAAAAAGACAGAAAGAGAAGGAGAGGGGGCACGGAGTGGGATTGAGCAGGAGGAGGAGAGAGAAAAAGAGGAGAAGAAAAGGATGGAGGCAAGGAGAAAAGAGGTAAAGAGGAATTTAAAAAGGATGAAATGGCAGGCAGGGGTGTTATAGAAACAGGTTTGTTTTTTGCCACCCATATGGAAAGGGCTGGTAAAGAAGCACAGCAGTCACATGTGCTCCATCTGTGCTGAAGACCAATCACATGTGCTCCATCTGTGCTGAAGACCAATCACATGTGTTCCATCTGTGCTGAAGACCAATCACATGTGCTCCATCTGTGCTGAAGACCAATCACATGTGCTCCATCTGTGCCGAAGACCTCTCACAAAGAATACACTGAAATGCCCCTCAAGTTGGGACATTTCATTACTGTGCATTCAGACCGAAACCGTCAAAAGCGTCAAAGTCGCTGGTGAAGCTCATAGCTCGACGCTCAACCCAGTTCGTCGCCTAAAGCGTCAAAGCCATGACGTGAAACATTCGGACAAACCACAAGCAGCAATCCTGCGAGTTTGACATTCTGATTAGTTGACGCCGAACCGTGTCATAGCTCATTACCATAAAGTTAACTGAGGCTCAACTTTTTTTGACGCCCGTGAAGCTCATGAAGCCACGTTCACATCCAGAATGCTTTTGACGCCGGTAACACAGACTCTCCATAGAAAATGAATGATTTCCGGTGCTCTTGACGCTTTTGACGGTCTGAACGCATAGTTATTCTTGGCCAGGCCTAGCCTGGCTAGCGTATACGACTTCTCTAATGAGACGTGGTCTGGCAACCAAACGTTTTTTTCTCGTATTTGAAAAAAACTGCCCAGATCCGTTCATTGGGCACACTGTACACTATTCATTGGATGTCTATCAAATGCGTCTGTGCATAGCTCATCATCGTCTTGCTTTTCCCCCTGTTCTGTGATTGGTCCCCTATCTTAGGCCAAAATTAGGGTGGTAGTTTTGAAATTTGAAATTGCGCGCAAGGCAGTATGGGAACACCCAGGCTACTGAAATGGCATAATGTCCTCAAACATGCGATACAGTCTCCTGTATCTCATGTTTGAAACATATATGTATCCATACAATGGTATATGAAAGGGGCTAGATACAGTATCTGTTAACACACTGACTTTGTATCTTATGCTTTCCATATAGGCATGCACATTAGATTTGGCAGACGGGCTGCTATTATGCCATTACTGTATGTGTTTTGAAGACTGACCAAAGGTGCATCTCAGCTATACACACTGTTGTCAAAATCTTTCACTTTAGCGCTTTTGCTCCCCTCTGAGGCCAAGTCATCTCACTGATTACATTGGCTCAGGATCACAGAGGGGAGGTGCAGTGGTGGCGTGGCGTGGCGCGAGCGAGTCGTGTTTACCAGTCGGAAGTGCCCGCCCCTGCACTGCCTGCCAAGATGGGAAAACCCTGTGGCAAACACACACAGTGTATTTATTTAAAACGTTGTTGTGATTCAGTCCAATTATGCTAATATGCTTTTAACCATCTGCACAGGCATGAGGAGTCTCCTATGGTGGACCATACTGTATATAGAGGCATGAGAAGCCTCATTTGCTTAAGTCTGCTATGTTGGACCAATTTTACCAAATTTCCCTCACGGGATCGAAAGAGTAGGACACAAGGAGTCTCCTACACTCTCAAAAATAGGGGTACTGTTGGGGTACATTTTCGTTCTTTAAGTACAATTTTGACCCTGTACCTTGTATTGGTACTAATAGGTACCATTTCGGGTACATAAATAATGTACCTTTTCACCAAGGGACCATATTGTACCTATGGGTACAAAAAGCCCATGGACTGTCACTCAGAAGTTGATAGGGGAGGAGATTCGGGAGCAACCGTTATTTTTTCGTCTCACTCAAAGTAATGGAGGAGCAGTTTTCAGCAGAGGAGCTTGGTGTGGGGAAACGTGCTGTGGTGCTGGCATAATCTTTATGGAACAGGAGGCAACGCTATTCAGAGGTAAGATGTAGTTGCAATTTATCGAAATTCAGTTTGTAAATGTTGAATACTGTTAACGGAATCAAATTGTTCGCTTAAAGGCTAACATATTAGCATTCGCTAGCTACGTAGCCCATGTCATGTTAGCTATATTCAGATATTTTGAAACGGTGTTCAAACGCCTTCAGTAATGCATGAGGTAAGGTATAGTTGCAATTTATCGAAATTCGGGTTTGTAAATATTGAATACTGTTAACTGAGTCAAATTGTTGGCATAATAGGCTGACATTAGCATTCGCTAGCAACGTAGCCTATGTTAGCTATGAATATTTTTAAACGGTGTTCAAACGCCTTCGGTAATGCATGACTATCATGATAGATGTTAAGGAAAGGTATTTTTTGTGTGTTTTATCACTGTTTCCCATTTGAATGTGAAGTTAGTGAATACTGTTGAGTCAAATTGGCTTAAAGGCTAACATTAGCACTCGCTAGTAACCTAACCTTATGAACCATATGAACCTTATGAAACGTTCTGCTAGCTGCTAACGTTAATCCCTCTCACACAGATAACCACCAAGGCAGAATGTTGGCGTGTGGAAGTACCTCTACTCAGAGTGATAGAGAAAACTATGGCTCTGCTTTTACTGAAGGAATGGCTACGTAAGTAACACAACTTGGTCGTTTTTCTTAGTGTATTGATAGTATTTTTCTTATTGATGTTAAATACACATAGAAATGAAAATAATACAGACAATTTTTAGATTGTTTAGTTTGTCCAGGATAAATTATTGCTTAGGGTCATCTTGTGCTGTTTCATTGTGTCATTTTTTTTAATTTATATTAATGTATTGCATATGCCATTTCTCTCTCAAACGCACAGCGGAGCGGGCAGCTTTATGAATATAAGGTGAAAAGGATGTATGGAGAAGTTTTGGGAGAGTCAGACAGTCCACGGAACTTGCAATGACTTAGCAATGATCTATGCCAGGTGAGTGGATTGACATACTGTAGTTGCATACATGTGTATTTTACACAATCTGTCTGAGGCTATTTATTTGTGTGGTTGAAAATATCTAATTCTGAGGTTTGTGTTTACATTTTGCTTCCAACAGACGTACAACCCCTGCTGTCATTGGTGATACCACTGCTTGAAAATATGTCAACGTCCTGTAGATCAAGTAAGGTTCCAGTCGAAGTCCTCCTGAAGAATTTGTTGGATTTCTGCCAGTTTTTGATATTGAACTTTAGTGCCTTTTGAGACTCTTGGCTTTTTAATGGCACGCCTCATTCTACCCAAATGGAAGGATTGGAGTGTGTTTATATTGTATATGTTTATAGGCTTGCTAATATTTGCTTAGGCTTTCACATTGTTTTCTGAGATACTACTCAATGATGTCATTGTGACTCATTGTATCACACTTCAAGACGCGTATCTTTTACTCAATTAGTGTATGCACTGTGAATCCAAACATGAGAATTCTAAGATTATAGCAACTGCAAAGTTACTGCAAGGACAATGTTAGTTTTGTAAAAACCTTAAGTGACAAGCACAAGATGCGATAGTGCTGGGAGCTTTTCTCTTGTAACATTTTAATGCATTTGTAATGGTGACGGTAAGCAGATACTACATTTTCATCTCATATGTTAGTATTAACATGAACTTAAAAGCATGCAAGGTTTTTTTGTGTGAAGTGGTTAACTCAAATATTGGTATAATATAGATCAAGGTTATTAATGTTGATCACCTATGGTGCAAGTTAATCATTTTTTTCCCCTCTGCATATAAACACAATGTGGAAGCAAAATATTGGAGATCAAACTGTTTTATATTTACACTTACATAAAGAGTTACAACATGTTTTACGTTAATATGCATATTGATTAATGTAAGATACTTTGATGTTTTGATATGAATGTGTTAACTTTTATGTACCTGTATTCATGTGGAGTATTGTGTGTAATATCACAAAGTGATTTTTCTCTCAGAATAAACATTTTAATTTACTTATTGGTTGTGTGAATACATTTCAATTATACCACCTTAAATTTTCACTGGGGTTGTACCCTTAAAGTACAGATTAGTACCTTTTAAGGCTGCTATGCTGTAATGATATACACAGGTACATTTCGGTCATTGCAGGTACACAAGTGTACCTTGATGGGTACAAATGGCTAGGGTACCAAACGGTACCTGCATTAGGGGTACATTATTGTTCTTCAAAAGGGTACTGCCCCAGCGACAAGCATTTGTACCGTTTTAGGTACACACTGGTACTTCCATTTCTGAGAGTGTATGGTGGATCACATACAGTATAGAAACATGAGGAGTCTCCTATGGGGGACCACATACAGTATATAAACATGAGGAGTCTCCTATGGGGGACCACATACAGTATAGAAACATGAGGAGTCTTCTATAGAGGACCACATACAGTATAGAAACTTGAGGAGTCTCCTATGGGGGACCACATATAGAAACAGGAGGAGTCTCCTATGGGGGACCACATATAGAAACATGAGGAGTCTCCTATGGGGGACCACATATAGAGACAGGAGGAGTCTCCTATGGGGGACCACATATAGAGACATGAGGAGTCTCCTATGGTGGTGGTCTCCTATGGTGGAGTCTCCTATGGGGGTGCTACAAAGGTAGCACGTTGATCAATCCCAGTCTAATAATCAGGGTTATTGTCTTACAGCGCAATGTTGAATGTGCAGATATAACCTCTCGGTGATTACGAATGGTGTGTTTGTAGTGTGTGTGTGTGTGTGTGTGTGTGTGTGTGTGTGTGTGTGTGTGTGTGTGTGTATGTGTGTGAGACAGAGAGAGAGAGAGAGAAACAGGAGTTTGTCTGTGTGAGTGTGAGAGGGAGAGAGAGAGAGAGAGAGAGTTTGTCTGTGTGAGAATTTGTGTGTGTGTGTGTGTGTGTGTGTGTTTGATAAGAACAGAAATTATATACTTTTTTCCCATACCAGAGGAGGAAAGGAAGTAAACAGCGCATGAGTCATTTCCTTCTACAAGCCCTGCTTTCTGAAGAGGAGTCGGGGGGGAGGACTCTCTTAATGAGACAGTCTAACAGCAGACTGCAGCTCTCCCAAAGCCCCATAAACTCCAGTATAGGCATCTGATGAGATGCAATTAGATAGAGAACGGCAGAATATTGGATGAAATCCATTTTTTTTTCTGTTCCTTTTCAGTAGTAGATGTGTTTCATGCCTGAATGTGTGTGTCTGAGTGTGTATTTGTGTGTGTGCAAGATCTGAAGGTGTGTGTGTGTGTGTGTGTGTGTGTGATCTGAATGTGTGTGTGTTTGTGTGTGTCGTTCTGTCTGTGGGGGTAGTGGTGCTGGTGGTATTGTTATGTATGTGTGTGGCAGGGGGGATCTGAATGTGTGTGTGTGTGTGTGTGTGTGTGTGTGTGTGTGTGTGTGTGTGTGTGTGTGTGTGGGGTGATTTGAATGTGTGAATGTGTGTGTGAGTATTGAAAGAGGGAGGAATATGGAAAGACCGATAAGACTCAGATAGGGCCACAGCTTGAGGCTAGGGCAGGGCTCTAGCAGCCCCTTTTTGGAGATCTGGCGCGAATCAAAACACATTTAACCCGTGCCAGACCCGCACCAGACCCTGCCCGGACCCACGCCGGCCGTCTGCCGCCTTTTGGGACCCATGCTGACACATGTTGATTGTCCACATGGCCACCAGTCCATCTGCTGGGACCAGGGCCTCTTTATGCAGGCCATAACACAGCATCTCTCCCCAGTCTCTCTCTCTGACAGACTCATGGCAGTCAGCACAACACCAGTGCCAGCCAGTGCTTATGGGGGAAGACACTATTTGGCTGTTTTTTTTTTTTTTTTTTTTTGTGGTGTTTTGGGGCTGTTTATCTTTCCCTGCCTTTTCAGGGTTTTTTTTTCTTTTTTTTTTCAGTTTTCTTCCAAAAATGTATTCGTTTTTTTGGGCCTGATTATTCTACACAGCTGTATCTGCATCTTATTGGACTACATATTGCATCTTTTCCTTTCAGCTCATGGCTCCCTGGTGTGTGTGTGTGTGTGTGTGTGTGTGTGTGCGCGCGCGTGTGTGTGAGAGAGTGTTTGTGCGAGTGTGTGTGTGTGAGTGAGTGAGAGCCCTTTTAGACTGTGAGTCTTAAAATGTAAAACTTACTGGAGGATATATCAGACTGACAGGCTGTTTGTTTTCCATCACTAGAAAATAATCTTTCATGCCATGTCAAATCGTCTTAAATGAAAATATCCCTGAAACACTCCCCCCCCCCCCACACACACTTTTTTCTTTCTAGGGGGACATGGGCTTTAAGCAGCCAACAGCCTGACTTGGAAACACACATATATACATATATAAGGGATAATGGATGACACGCGTTCGGTTGTACAAAATGAATACGGGACGTTCCATCTAGAAAGGACATCTAGAAAAGACATCATTGGCATGCATGACATCATAGGAAACAATGTGGTGTGCTATTATGAGGTCAAAGGTCAATGTACTCTTATTGTATTGTACCCCGGTGTGGCATATACCTGTCTGTCAGTCAGGCCTGAAAGAAAAAAAACTATATTTATTTTCTCTCTCTCTTCATTTTTCAGCAAATTAAAGCAAATAAAATTCCTTTGAGCCCAGACCCTGCCAACTTCACCTTCTCCTTCTCTCTCTCACTAACACACACACAGACTTTCTTTTTCTCTCACTCTCTCTCATTACATCTCATCCACTCCCCTTACTCTTGTTCACTCTCTTTCTCTCTCCTTCTCAATCCTCTCTCTCTCTGCATTCATTTGTCTCCCTTAGTCAAACAGCCATACAGCTAAATGCTAAAAGTTTTATTGAAGTTCTCAGTTTGTTGCTTTCACATTTCCCCGAAGCCTAATGACTCTCTTTGTCGTCGGGATAGACTGAGCACATTCAGTCTCTAATCCCCGAGAATGCCATTCTCACTCTGAAACAAGAAAATGTGTTACTCACATTTTTCATGATAATTAATTGGAAATTGTTGTTTTCCTTGTAGTCCTTTGCATAATCCTTGTTTTCTTTTGGTTGTTTAATTTTTTTTATACATATATATATATATATATATATATATATATATATAGTTTTTTGTCATTCAGAAACAATTCAGATTGACATGGGCAGTTCTGGTGAACTGGGGAGGAATTGTGATTTTTGTTACAAACTCATTTAAACCGTCTTATTGCCTTCATTTCAACCCACATCTTGTTTGAAATGTGTTGCAGTTCAATGTATGGAAGGTGCCAACCCAAAGGTGTATTGAAAGGTTTGAAAAGTAATTAAGTTGCAGACAATGTGAAATAAAGTCTTTATGGATGCAAAATACATGTAGCCAGTGTTTGATAAAGGCCTACAGTAATATTTCCAAATGAGAGTGTCTACACACAGTAAGCACACAACCATACAATACATACCATACATACGTACATATGTAAACAGTGACCACAAGTTGTGCAAAACTCCGCCTAAAACTTCTGCATCTCTTTGCTGGCTCTTGCTCTGCTCAAGCAAAGCCACCAAGCATTTGACAGATGACATCTCAGGATTGTGATTTGTTTTTGTGGTGTACGCGTCGGTATGAGTATCGACCACGTGTGGAGATGCGCTGATGTATGATGAGTCATGGGTGAAGATCCCAACTGCTGGCTTTACAGTGACAGACGAGGATGAAGGAAGGATAGATAGGACACATGAGGCTTCATTATAGGGGTGTGTGTGTGTGTGTGTGTGCGTGCGTGCACGTGTGTGTGTGTGTGTGTGTGTCTCTGTGATGGCATTTCTCAAAAGATAAAGGTTATTTACTGTAATATGTGTCATATGTTACACATGGTCCACATACCTAATCATTACACACACACAGAAACCCAACATGCCTGTGCCTACACATACACATACTGTACGTACACACACAGCAAACAATCCAGTTGCTCTGACAATATCCAACATGTTAAATATTTGGATTTGAACATTTATTTCTCTGGAGGGTATAATTAGGAGTGCTAGAACAGTGCCATTCAGTGCTGTTCAGATCTCCATTGAGTTAACAATGCAGTTCAATGAAGTTGCTAGGGGAAATACCAGTAGCCTACTGTACTGTTCTTCAGGCCTACAGGTCGTATTCCACCACCCTCGACTTCCTAAGGGAGGATGAACTCAGGCTGGCACCCCACACCCCTCCCCTCCCCAGAAAAGCTGTGTTACAAGGCTGATGTGGATGGGGTGGTTGTGGAACTTAAAAACCCTGGACACATTGCCCCAGCTGTGGTGCAACTGGCTGGGGCACCTGCACTGTATGCCGGCGACCCGGGTTCGATTCCCGCCCTGTGGTCCTTTCCGGATCCCAACCCTGCTCTCTCTCCCATTCACTTTCTGTCATTCTCCACTGTCTTTATCATTTAAAAGGCATAAAAAGGCCAAACAAATATTAGAGGGAAAAAAAGCCTGTACACATTGGACGCTGGGATTCACCAGCTTTTCCTGGGGGATGTGGTCAGGCCAGTCATCACATGGGCTGTTCTGAAAAAGCACATACAAACTGCAGAATTTTCCCAGCCAGTGCTGGATGAGTCTCGGCACTGCCATGGCGTCAGGACAGCCTTTGCTGATGGGGGTTGGCACCTCACTTGGTCCCTTGTTCCAAGCGACAAAGTGATGGTGTCAAACCAGTTCCCCAGCCAGTCTGTCGCAAGAGTTATGACATCCGATTTCTACAAGGAAGTCAGAGAATTTCAAGGTCATGATGTTGGAGATCAATGCTTTTCAGAAGGCACGGCCAACTTTCAGAGAAATAACGTTGGCAATTTATACAAGATGGCAATTTGCCCTCCAGACCAAGAGTTTGTGTTGACGATGCTTGACAAAGCAATTGCCAAGAGCAGTGTCCCACATGGTGTCAAGGTCATGCTGACCCTCAGCCTATTTGGGCAAAAAGACCCCTCGCCCGTCCAACATTCTGGACATTCCGGAGGTGGAGAAAGTGTCAGTACATATGGACTAACCCCGTGGGCTCCCTAGACACCACTCAAACATACTTTGATGGACTTAAGTATTGAAGTCTCAGCCTATCTGAAATGAGCTAACACGATAATGATCTAGAGCACTGAGAACATTCTGCTGTTCACATGCAATGACAACTGTTGCCCTATGAACTAAATGTGAAGGTAAAGTGCAATAGTCCCACATTTGAGCATGTGAATTGAGTGGATCTACAGTAGAGGTCTTAAGGGATATTCCGCCATTTTTGGAAATGCGCTCATTTTCCACCTCCCCTCGAGCAAAACAATCGATATTTACCTTGTTCCCGTTCATCCAGCCATTCTGAGTCTGGCGATACAACGTTTAGCTTCAGCCTATCATAGATCATTGAATCGGATCAGACCATTAGCTTCTCGCCTGCTAGCTTCATGTTTAAAAGTGACTAAGATTTCTGGTAATTTTCCCATTTTAAATGGGTCTCCTCTTAAGTTAGAAAGTGCAATAAGACCAACTGAAAATGAAACCTGGTGTTTTTCTAGGCGGATGACATGGAACTACTCTCTCATCTGGCGTAATAATCAAGGCAACTTGCAAACGTACCAGTGATATCTGAAGCTAAACGTTGTATTGCCAGACTCACAGAATGGCTGGATAAACGGGAACAAGGTAGATTGTTTTGCTCGAGGGGAGGTGGAAAATGAGCGCATTTCCAACAATGGCGGAATATCCCTTTAAGAACTGACACTACTGTACACCTTTTTTTTTTAAAATAGTTGCAGAGACTTGATCTCCAGAAAACTGAGATAAAAGCAACCATGTGACTTTACACTGAGGTGCATAAACATTTGTAGGAATATTGATGGCAGTTAGATTGTTGGCTACCAATCTTTACATCCAGATCGATCTAGTCAGACCTTGCAGAAACCCTGAAGCTCTTAGAAAACCTAAAGCAGAAATGCTTCGTGTCAAGGAAAACAAGACATTGATTTACAGTCCAGATAAATTTTATTTCAGATGGTAGTGGTTTCCGTCGCACCTCAAAATCCCTCTGGACAGTCCCATATATCTGAAAACTAAAGATAAGAACATCAGAACTCATTCCAACACTCAAGATAATTCAACTAACAAATTATTATCGGTCCCATATCCGCATGAGTCATCTAACCGTCCAAAGTAAATAAGGTTGTCATCCCCGATCAGAGCCAAACAGAAATAGTATGCCAATAGCCAGACTACTTAGGCTGGGTGAACCCTGCCTGAACTTCCAGGGAACTTGAGTTTCGTCCGGCAGCTCAGGCTGGATACCAGCAGATCCATCTTCTGTTTCACTGCCAGAATCTTTGGCTCCAATCAGAAACGGCCACACTCTAGTCCTGGCACGCTATTGGCCAGTGACGTGATAATGAAACTTAAGAAGCAACGAAACGAAAACAGCAGCAGGCGCAGATGTTAAGGCAAGTTTTCTTTGAAAACAGAACAAAACTTGCCCGGTTTGCGATTCTACCGACCACTTTGGTAGACTAAAAGTTTAATTTACCAACTAGAAAAGTACTCACAGAGAGTGCAGACCCCCGCCTGTGTTCTTCCTAGGTTGTCATACATTTGAACCTAAACTATTCAGATCGCCACCAAGTGGCCATACCATGCCATTACACCACTAAGCAAAACACATAAATGGCTCTGGAATCCCATCGGTGTTACGGATCACTCCCAAAATGTAATCGTTTCTTCCTTGGGTCATGTCTGAACTTCCCTGAAAACTCAAAGTAATGGATCGATGAAATTATCTTGCAGGCAGGCAGGCACGCACCGGTCCCCGATGAAAACATAACCTCCTTGGCGGAGGTAACTAGCCCCGCTCGTGGCAATCGCGTACGGAGTCATTTGAACGATGCAGATTGATCACACCTCTTCTGCAGTAGAATCAGAGTGCAGCTTCCCCAGACTAATGTTCAATCTTAAAATACTAAAACCAGACTACAGACTATTTGGAACTGAAGTAAAAAACGTACCTTGAGGCTTGCTGTACAGTACAGTACATGCTGCAACACTCCGCCTTTACACCATCACCCTGGAAACAAATGAACTCAGGACTGTAAAAGTGTAAGAAAGGTGTTCTATTAATTCAATCTGATCCCAGTCCGATGAGGCATGCTTCATCCAACAGTCCAAAGTAAATAAGGTTGTCATCTCCGATCAGAGCCAGACATGTATTTAGAACTAGAGTAGACACATACCTTGAATGCTGGACAGCACACTCCGCAATACTGAGAGAATACTTCACACCAACACCCTGGGAAAAAAAATTACTTTAAAGAGGAACTATGCAGGATTGGCGATTTCATCTCTGGTTTCGTTTTTCATTCTCGCTCGTTTTATGCTTGCATTTTCTCTGCAGAGCTTCCGACAGCTTTAGCGTGTATATTTACACATGTATAGGCTATATTTAAAGATCATTAGTGTTAGCAAAACTAGAGGAATGTTGTTGGAAAGTAGAGTGGCTGTCGCAGGTATGATCCTCTGGCACGTGGTTGGAGAGTCTGACCCACGGACAATAGCACAAACCCTTAGGAACCGTGCCAAGGGACTCCATTATGGATGCATGCATGTATTGGTGCAGCTTAAGTTGCCTCTTAACTTAACATCACTTAAAATGGAACATTCAACCAAAAACCCCTACAAACCTTGTATTCAAAAACCGCTCATGCATGGTAAGCAGCACACCCTTTCAGTGGAAACATGCGCGCCCCATGACATCTGCCAGGGATGCAGCAATGTAGTCTTCAAGAGTTCAGCTAAGGATAACACAACTTTTAGTACCATCAAAACACTTCAGTGTATGACAATTAGTTGGGAAAATCTGGCTCAGTTGTATCCAATGACTCATTATCGGGTTTTAAAAACACTCAGTGAGGGCAAGTTTTGTCATCAATGCCAAACTTATTGAACATCTACTGTACATATAGTCCAGGCTTACCTCGTGAAGATGAGACGCCTAATCATCCTTTAGGCCCTAAAGTTTAGGGGACATCCCATGAGGTCTAAACAAATAAAACACATTTCAGTATAATGGACTCAAAACATAGGCCTAATAACAATTACTACTGTATTAGTGTGCTGTCCTTTTCCTTAATGTTGCCGAGACAGCTACAGGTGAACTGAACAGCGACCGTCAGTAAAAGGGTTGTTCTTGGCGCCCTTGTGAGTGCGACTGCTACCATGAGGCAGGAACGACTCCCATCGGGGCCAAAGTTGATGTCTACTTAGAACACTCAAATGTACCTGATATTTGCGCAACTCAGTCAGAAGCATGTCCATGATGGTCAGCAAAGTGTATGATGAACCTAGAACAATGAAAATGGCACTGTAAAACATGTTAAATAAGGGCAGGGCAAATGGCTAATGTGATTAGCTCACGATGCTAATTTAAGTGTTGTCCTTTTCCTTTGGTGTTGCTGGTAAGCTACATCAAAGCTAAACAGCGACCGTCGGTAAAATAGTTCACTGTAGGCACCAGATTGACCGATTCAGCCACGTGCAGACTAAATCGACTTCGATAGGGCCACAGATCTTAGCATTAAGTTTAGACTAGCTTCTTCATAAATGGCGATGCTTAATATACCCAGTGCTAAAGGTGAACACTATACGGAGTTTGTTACACATAACCTCTTTCCACAATCGAATCAACAATTTGGAACACTAAGGTTGAAACGACAACTTTAAAACCGAATCTCCACGGCAGAGAAGTTTACATGTTATGGACACTAAAGTTAGCTTGCAGGAAGCAATTTTCTGTCCTGAACCATATTGTGGAGCAAGACAAAATAAATACTACCGTAAATTGAAAGATTTAGAACAAGTTTGCTTGATTGTGTAGTTGAAGAAGTCGTTCATGCTGAACATAGATGTCTGTAGATAATCAAGAGGCACTTACCGATATGATGGCTGGTATGAAAGAAGAAGGGACCTTCTGACCCTGCCCCTTCCTTTTTATAGTGAATTGCCTGATTGGCTGCTGGGTGGATGGTGTGCATGATGGGACATGATGTCTTTCAAGGTTGATTCTTGATTCTGATCATAGACCTCTGAAGTTCGCCTACAAAAAAGCCACCATCTTTGCCCAAATAAGGAGATCCGGTATCTTGAGATTTTTTCTATGGGAAAATAACATGGGGATTTTCAATTATCGCACCTGTTAAACTCTCGCGGGGATGATGACATTGGAAATGCAGACGTTTTTCACTACACAGTTTTGTCCACTGCTGTCTAGTGGATACTGTGATCTTCGGTAGGTGAAGACGGCACACTTTGATCTTTGCTACCCCAGAGCTAACTTACCATGCAACTTGCCATAAGCAAGTTAGCTTCAATTAACTCCCGGATCTCCTTATATGGGCAAAGATGGCAGCTTTGGATCCTTTTTGTAGGCGAACTTCAGAGGTCTATTGACACACAAATTTGACACAAGTAGATAAGACTTCTTTATTTGATTATTGACAAGTACAAGTTACAATACATCTATACAACATTTTTTTTTTACAATTAAGGAAAGAATTGTGCTCTTTTTTTGTCTTAACATAACTAACTAAAACTAAACATAACAGAGACATTGGGGTCAAGTTTAGGTGTAGCTTAACCTACGAACTATGTAACGCCTGCTTGGTGCCGCCCCTCAAGTTAAACCATTTTCATTATTCGTGGCCATGCAGGCCTTTAATCTGAAGGATTACCAGGCATCTGTCTGGATTTTCCAGGCTATTGATAATTGCTATTCTCCGATGTGCAAAGAAGTGATTAAAAAGAGTAACAACAAAACAAAGGGCTCAATGGCTCTATAACCCACCTCTGCCCACAGTGATCGCCGAATCTCTTCCCCTTGATTGTCGTAATGGCCGCCGTTGTGTTGTAAACACTAGCAGGAAAAGCAGCCTCAGTCCCTGCTCACGTACGGCGCTACGAGGGCTTTAGTGCCCCGGCCTGTTAAAAGGAAGATGTCTAATATCATTTATTTGCCTTTAAAGTGTGATCCATCACACAGGTGTCTGTGTAACTCGGCGCCGTGACACGCTGAGTTATGGCTTATTAAATTAAAGGGCTTTAATGACACTTTGGAGTGGGAGGGTGACCTCAGTCAGCAAGCAGTGCAGCCACTCTGTGTGTTTTATGGCCGCGCTGACATATGCTGCTTGGAGAGAGAGAGCGAGCGCGCGCACACGCACACACACACACTCTCTCTCTCTCTTTCTATCTCACACACACACAGACTCTCTCTCTCACACACACACACACACACACACACCACACACAGGAGGGGAGCATAAAGAAACACACACACACACACACAAAGAAAGAGAGAGAGAGAGAGACATTCAGAACCCCCCCCCCCCCCCCCCCCGACACACACACACGCAAGCACGCACACACGTAAGCACACACACTTGCTTAATGGAAAAGCTCATTGGGAAAAAATAACTATAAAAGTAGCCAGCCCTCCTATCAAAGTATTTTACATTGTCAGCAAAATGTGCCGGCCCCTCTTCACTCTACATTGATGAACAGCAACGAGATTTATAACCCCTGGTGACTGATCGCCTTCCTACTTCTCCGACACACACACACAGGGGCGGAGTGGCCATCGGGAGATTCGGGACATTTCCCGCCAGGCCGGTCAGCCTCATGTTGCATTCGAGGCGGCCCACGTCTTTGTAAAGCGGCCGCCATCGCCTCAATAATTTTCCGGTTGTTGTAGAGCGTAGTTTACGTGACTTACGCACTCAAGAATTCGCCCAAGCCTACACATGATTAAAATCAGGCACCAACAACTATTTAAACCACTCAGTTGTGATGTATACCTTAGTCATGGTGGTTACCCTATACTAATTATAGGCCTATTGACCTCCGTTTTCTCTCAATAGTGCAGTTTTGTGTAGCCTTTGGGTGTCTTGATTTAATTCTTTATATTATTAAAGTGTTATTTATCTCTTTTGGTCACTCTTTATTGCCCTTAAATTCAGAAAAGAACAGCAAAGGCTCCTGGGAATGGCAAATAGGCTGCGTTTGCTAGGTCAAGTCTATTACAGAAATGTAGGGGGATAGATGAGCGGCCCCTCCTCTAATGGCATGGCCCTTTAGCCTGTATTAGTGGAAGTAGCGTTTCGACTTTCGATGGTGAACGAATTGTGCTTGCTTGATGAGTATGGAAGGCAAAAAGAGAAAGGAGAAGGGGGGGGCTGAAAAAGCCAGAATGAAGAAGAAGCGACTGCTGGAGGAGGATGCGTCGAAATGTTCAAAAATAACAGATCTATTCCGTTGTCCACGGCCATCATCGAGTACAGGTAAATTTGACAGAATGAAAAACATAGACACAAAGCTCAACTACGTTACTATTGCTAGACGGAAAATATGACAAGCTAGTTAACTCATGTACATTTCAAACGAATTAATGGCTTAACAATCTTTGACTGACACTTGAATTTAATCATTAATGGCCATTAAATTGGTAGGCTAAGTGCTCAGTTTTCTGAGTAGGCTAACGTTAGCATAGCTTATACTGCTAGAAAGTCAGTAGCCTAGCCTGTTGATGAATTAGCTGTTTATTTCACCAGTAGACTAGACTCCTATAGAAGCAGTTTAAGTAGGCTAACGTTATGTTAACAAGCGAGCAAAGTTTATGTAGTAGGCCTAGTCTAAGCACTTGGTAAATAATCGTTTTCCAAAATGTATTTCACTTGTTCTAGGCTATCTAAATTGAGGTGTTCCTGTGTGAATGTCGTTGTAACCCCGTGAATGAGTCAGAGACTGTTAGGTTGGCTACTGTGGTAGAATGCATTGCAGATAGATAGATAGAGATACTTTATTAATTCTGAAGGAAATTACAATGTATAAAATTAGGTCAATATCGAAATTACAATGTATAAAATTAGGTCAATATCATATCTACAATAGGCCTATCATATTTTTACAATAGGAGGGGGGGGGGGCAATTAACATTAACATGCTGTAAAGTGTAAAAAATTGTGTGCATGCCTGTTACGTTTTTATTTATTTATTTATTTTTAAACAGTCTCAGAGCTCTCAGTTTTTAAACAGTCAGCTCAACAATGTTGATCAGACAATGCTAGGAGATAAAGCCATGGCAATGTGCACACCTTGCACAATGTTATAAGTGCAACAGAGGAGAATGCAGTGTATGGGTTTAACACAATCATTAGTGAAATATGAAAGGGACATGTAATTTCAGGATAATGTCTAATTCTCCATTGCTTGTAAAGACATTCTGTATTAGGTAAACACACATTTGGATTATTCATTTGCAACTCATTCATCATTTCTGTAATTGTGTCACCATGCAGTGGTAATACTGTTAATAATTGCCATTTTATTTGACCTTATCCTAACCAGACATAGAGGAAGATGATTCATCAGTCAGTGCAAGGGAGAGTGAAGCCTCAGGTTCCAGGATAGAAACAGAAACTGATATGGAGAGTACTGAGGCTGGACCAGCTGAGAAGGAAACAGAAAGTGTAGCTGAGTTGGAAATTGAGTGTTTAGAGTCTGGACCAGATGAGGAGGATATTGAGAGTATAGCTGAACCAGCTGAGGAGATTCAAAGTAGAGAACCTGGACCAGTTGAGGAAGAGAGAGAAGAAGGTAGAGAGGCTGAACCAGATGAGGAGGAGATTCAGACCTTCAATTATTTTGCCCGCCCACAGTCTAAAGATTTGACTTTATTTTTTCAATATCACCCCCAACAAACCCCAAGAAGAGTCTTGCCTAATATTTTTTATAGTAGGGATGGGATCAACCGCAAGTGGTTGACTTACTGTGAAGAAAGCCATGCTCTCTTCTGCACAGTCTGTTTGGCATTTTCTAAGCCCTCTGCTTATGATGGCGCTTTTGTTAAAGGAGGCATGCAATCCTGGAAACATGTACATCAAAGAATTGAGGAGCATGAAAGAAGTCACACCCATCAAGACTGTGCAGAGGCTTACTTTTTAATGTCACATAAAGGAGACATAGAGAGTAGACTAATGGGGAACCAGCTCTCCCTGCGTCAAGAGCAGGTCAGAAAAAAACGGCAGGTGATGGATCGCATAGTCAATGTTGTCAAGGTCATTGGAAAACGAGGTCTAAGCTACCGGGGGTCCGAGTTTGAAGCTGCCTACACTTTGGAAGACCGAAGTCTAGACCATGGTAACTTCCTTGAAATGATCATGCTCCTGGGTTTGTATGATCCCTGTCTGCAACAACATTTAACTGAATGTATTGAAAAAAGTAAAAAGCAGCATGAATCTGGGGCAAGAGGCAGAGGTTCATTGGTCACTCTGCTCTCCAAAGACACAATCAACAAAGTAATCAAAGTGATCAGTCAGTTGATAAGGGAGACAATTGCCAGTGAGATTAGAGAGGCAAAAATGTTCTCTGTCCAGATTGATACCACACAAGACATAACAGCCAAAGACCAGTGCTCTGTGATTCTTCGCTATGTCACAGATGTGGTTCATGAGAAGCTGATCGCTCTGGTCAATTGTGAGGCGTCTACTGGGCAGTATTTCCTCAACCTCCTCAAAGAGACACTCACAACCCTTAATCTTGATGTGTCATGTTGTGTAGGGTGTACTACAGATGGGGCAGCCAACATGCGGGGCAGTTACAAAGGTTTTTCTGCTTTTTTATCTGAGGAAGCCCCAAACCAAATCAGTGTCTGGTGCTATGCACATGTTTTGAACCTGGTTTTAGGAGACACAACTGGCAGTGTTATTGAGAGTGCATCGCTTTTCAATCTCCTGAATGACATTGCAGTTTTCATAAGGGACTCCTACAAGCGCATGCTTGCATGGGAGGAGACAAGCACTGATAAGCGGCACAGAAGACTCTGTCCAATAGGACAGACGCGGTGGTGGGCAAAAGATGCTGCTCTAACAAAAGTTTTTGGGTGCTTTGGAAGGCCTGACGGTGCCATGTACATAGATGTAGTCTTGACTCTATTAGCAGTGCAACAAGACACAACTATGAAGCCCACTGCCAGAGCAAAAGTCAGAGGATATATTGAGGGTCTCCTAAAATTTGAGACAATTCTCACAGCCCAAATCTTTCTCAGGGTTTTTGAGTGCACATCACCACTGTCGAAATATCTCCAGACAAGTGGGATGGATCTCCTAACTGCACACCGCCTGGTGGTGGGAACAGAGGATGGGCTGAGGAAGTGTGTGCGAGACTTCAGTGCTGTTAAAAAAGCTGCAGACCAGTTTGTGGAATGGGCTAATGGAGAGCTGCTGGAGAACGAAGACTGCGAGATGGAGGTGGAGGTAGCACTACCTGAGAAACGGGTTAAAAAAAAGAAGATCATGCCAGGAGAGCTTGCACAAGACGAGCCATTGAAAGCAGCTGAGAGGGAATTTGAGGTGAATGTGCATAATGTCATCATGGACACCATCACCCAAAGTATTCATGAGCGCTTTGCTGAGAATGGAAAACTTTGCTCAGATTTCGCCTGCCTTGATCCCAAAAACTTCCCTGAAGTAAGGGATAAGGGACTTCCAGGATCTGCAATGCAAAATCTCAGCAATTATTTGATGCGATTTGATGCCAGAGCCACTACTGGTACCTTGCAGGCAGAACTGGTAAGCCTAGCCGCACAGTGGGAAAGACTAAAGCTGTCCCCCCTAGAGGAGTATAAGGTGCGGACATCAGAAGAAGACGATTCACCAGAAGGCACTGAGGATAGTGATGAAGAACCATGTGATGTGGAAGGGCCAGAATTGGTCAGTGTTAAGTGCCGAATGTGTAAGAATTGTGCCATTTGTGTCTACATTATATTGGCACAGTACAATTTATTGACAAGTTCTTACCATGTGCTTGGTCTGGCCTACAAATTTCTTTTGACCCTGTCCACTACTCAAGTGGCTTGTGAAAGATGTTTTTCTACCCTTAAGTTTGTGAAGAATAGACTTAGGAGCACGATCGCCCAAGAACACTTGGAAGCATTTATGCTCATGGCCACAGAAAAAGGCATTCTCATGACCTTGGACAATGATGGGGTGATCAACAAGGTTGCAGAGAAAAGTGAACTTCTGAGACGACAGCTCATGTTTTAAGGTAGGACATCTGTTGAGATTGTTTGTTTTCATTACATTTTAATGTGAACAAAATATCCATCATGTTGATCAATTTAATTATGACTTGTTGAAAAATACTGCCTTCCTTGCTTATGTTTTTCAGGCCAAACTTCCTCTTCTCACCACACATATGACTCTACTCTCTGTGCCTCTGAGGTAAAGACTCCACTCTCTGTGCCCCTGAAGAAAGGACACTTACTGTACTCTGTGGCTCTAAGGTAAAAACTCCACACTCTGTGCCCCTGAAGAAAGGACACTTACTCTGTGCCCCTAAGGAAAGGACACTTACTCTGTGCCCCTAAGGAAAGGACACTTACTCTGTGCCCCTTAGGTAAAGACACTGCTCTCTGTGCCCCTAAGGAAAGGGCACTTACTCTGTTCCCCTAAGAAAAGGACACATATCTCTATACAGTCAGATGTCTATAATTCAGTATAAGCCTGTAGGTTACTCAGAATCTCTGAATAATATTTTTTGGAAGTCTTTGGAACTGTCCATACTGTATGTATAATGTATATACTTTAATGTTTCTCTAGTACAAACCTATTCAAAGTGCTAGATTTTCCATTATTTCAGGGCTGCTTTTGGATTGCCATTGTTTATACCTCCCTTTCTTAATGTATTCAGGCAACTATTTGATTTGTATAGATCTGATACCTAGATACACTTGCATGATGCTTGAAATTTCCACCAACAACGATGTTAATACTGAACACATTTATTCAGAGTGCTTGTTGTCCAGTGGTTGAATGGCTTGTTGTATTGCCTTAGCACTTTATTTCCATTCTCCAAATGTATACAATGCTGCTTTAATTCATACAAAAACATATGTTCATATTCAGTGTTTGAAATTATGATAATGTACAGATTGACATGTATAACCATTGAATGGCCTATTTAAGCCTGTATTGAAAATGCTTATAGAGTTTTGGTCTTAGGCACCATCCGGAAACTATAGTTACAGATGCCAGGGCCTTAACTACAGATGGTCAATACATATCGTTTTATAATTTAGTTTTAATGTTATATTTCAGTGCCTGTTAATAATAGAAACCCAGTAAAAGCTTTAAACCTACACTTAATTGTAATGTCGTCTATAATGTTGTCAATAATGTGTATAACTGTCAGTGATGTTGCCTAGTGCCATCTAGTGGTCAGATTTCATATTACTACAAAATCCCTTCTAAATGCGTAGACATGTAAGGTTGGTGTTGGAGCACGTGGGGGAGTGCCACACTAAAAAGCACTACATAATCTGGACCTTCATCCAGATTTAAAAAATAGATTGACTATTACATTTAGCCAACATTTTGTTTGTGTTTATAATATACGGAAGGTGGTCGTGCTCAAGGCATCGGTGGGTTGGGCCGGCAGTGGGCTGGCGGCGGGTACGGGGCCGGTGTGGTCAGAATATTCCCGGTGGATTTTAGTGTCCCACTCCGCCCCTGCACACACACACACACACACACATAGCGAGAGACTCTTAGTGACTCACTCCCTTTCTCTCTCCGCCTTTTGAAATCAATCCAGCACTTTAATTTCTCCGAAGTCATCCTAAGTGCAATGGATTGTGGGAAATTTCATAATAAGATGTGCAGGGAAGCAAAGGTTTTCATTTTGTGAATGTGCCTGCTTGCTGCGACGCAGCCGTGTGGGACCCAAGTTTATGTTTGAAAAAGTGTGTCTGCGTATGTGTGTGTGTGTGTGTGTGTGTGTGTGTGTGTGTGTGTGTGTGTGTGTGCTTGTGTGCGAAGACCTTTCTCATGCATTCATTTATAATAATGAAGCATGCTGGGAGGGAACGTCTGTCGTTTCTTCTGTCATTCATCTACATCCTGAGAGAGTGCAGGTGTCCAATGTCTGCCACCGCCTCATCCAGTTTAGGGTTGTTTGCTTCTAAGTGTGTGTGTGTATGTGTGTGTGTGTTTGTGTGCATAATGAAAAATTGAGACAGAAGAAGAATGGACATGCACTGTGAACCACAACACGTTTTTTCTTGTCACTGTTTTTTGGGAGGAGACTTAGGGTTGTGTTTTGTTATGTGTGTGTGTGTGTGTGTGTGTTTGTGTATGTGAGTGTGAGAGATAGAGTTAGAGTGTGTGTGTGTGTTTTGTGTGTGTGTACACTGTATATTCATATGTCCATGTACTGTATGTGACTAAAGTGTGAAAACTTCAGTGCATCATCATAATATGGTGCAAAAATAACAACATCAGATATCTGCTGCTGTTGTTTACCATACAGCAGTGCATACAATATATACAATATGTATAGTGCCTGTATGTACACATACATACTGTATGTGAATATGTATACATACTATAAGTGACACACGTGTGTACACGTACTGTATAGGGTTCGATGTGTGGATGTGTCTGGTTTCATTTATACATGGAAGACTTGTGGGTGTCTGTGAACCAGATCACGTTCAGCCACAGCATCCTAAAAAAGAAAAAAAGAACATGTAGCATGTTCGTCTGTGCCCTCATCCGTGTACTTCTGTGTCGACTGCACACAAGCAGCCACGAGCCGGCATCATTAATAAACCTCCAGGCAACAGTTGCCCCCGACAACACCGCTCGGAAAGTAAATTATTCAACTCACCTACCATGCTTCCTGCCCTGGCAAGTTTTCCAGATGACTTGTGCCATACACACACACACACACACACACACACCCTCTCACACACATACACACAGAAGCACACACATGAACCTCCACCTCTGTCTGCCCCACCACACTCAGCCAGACACACACACACACGCACATGCACACACACTCTCTCTCTCTGTCACACACCCACCCACACACCTTCCCCGCTAACAAAAAAAAACACGCCCTGTCTCACAAGCGGGTGTTTACCCCTTATAAATTTTAATAGCTCCTGCCCCCCTGACACCTCGTATCCCAGCAATGTTAACAGCGGCTAAACAATCTCTCTCTCTCTTTCTCTCTCTCTCTCTCTTTCTCTCTCTCCCTCCCTCCCTCTCTCTCTCTGTGTCAGATTTGACTGGGTATTGAGTTGGACTGCTACATGAGGGAGCACTGTGCCAGGCGGCCGGGGATGGGAGTTTATTACAGCTGACTGCTGCCCGACGTTTATGTCTGTGTGTGTCTGGAAGACCGACCGGAGGCCACTGGATGACACTCAATAATGTATGTGCTGAAAAACAAGTGTCGAGGCTCCATTATTAATGATTTGTTTTCAGCACCTTTCAACAGCGAGAGGTTGTTGTCAACAGTGTGAATTTTTCATGCTATTAAAAGAACACACTGTTCTCCAGCGTCTCACCTGTGGGCTTAGTAAACACACACACACACACACACACACACACACACACACACACACACACTGCTAAAATGCACGCCGAGAGTAACACTCTGATCTGATAACTGAGGTCAGGTCTGATCGGACTGTTTACCAGCGATTGAAGTGGGGAAAAAAAGGTGTCGTAGCCTACTCATTCACATGTAGCCTATCTAATGGTGTATCGATATCAGTGAATCAGGTGGTATCCACACACCCACAAACACACACACATACTGTATCACTGATACATTTCCTTTTTCCTACTGTGTGTATGTCCTACTGTTGACCACCTGATGGTTGACGGAGAGGCCGCGTGTTGTTTGTGAGTGTCTTTCAATGAGATCCTCCTGCTCCTGATCTAATGGTGTATCGATATCAGTGAATCAAGTGGTATCGAGACATCAAATAGGCTATTACAGTATATCCTCAATGTTTACAGTGTTACAAAAGATACCTAGAGATATATTTTTTTGTGGCTTTGTATGCCTTATGGGACAGGACAGGAGAGAGAATGACAGGAAGTGAATGGGAGAGAGAGCAGGGGTGGGATCCGGAAAGGACCACGGGGCGGGAGTCGAACCCGGGTCGCCGGCGTGCGGTGCAGGTGCCCTAGCAAGTCGCACCACGGCTGGGGCCGATACCTAGAGATATTGGTGATGAATTGCACTGTGCCTACTGTGCGTTCAGACCGAAACCGTCCAAAGCGTTAAGAGCGCCAAAAATCATCCATTCATCTATGGAGAGTCGCCGTTACTGGTGTCAAAAGCGTTCTGGGCGTGGCTTCATGGGCGTCACGGGCGTCAAAAAAAAGTTGAGCCTCAGTTAACTTCATGGTAATGAGTTATGACACAGTTCCAACCATTTAGAATGTCGAACTCTCAGGATTGCTGCTTGTGGTTTGTTTGAATCTTTCACGTCATGGCTTTGACACTTTCGGCGCTGAACTGGGTTGAATGTCGCGCTATGAGCTTCACCAGCGACTTTGACGTGTTTGACGGCTTCGGTCTGAATGCACAGTTACTGCTTAGGCCAATCTACTGGCCTGCAAATTGAGAGGGGCAGAAAAAGGCTACATATTCCCAAAGTAAACCTCTGTAGGGGGTCACCCTGAAGAACACTTTGGGAATCTAACATGTAAGTAAAGCACTCTGGTGTACTCATAGAAGAAAAGAAAGGGAACAAAAGGCCCAAACCAATGGTTGAAAACATTGAATTGCTTGCCATATCTGAATTTTAACCTTTAAATGTTTCAACAGTTTGCCATGGGTACACAGGCTCTGCCAGGTCATGGAGCAACTTAGCCTAACATAGTCTAATTGGATGTTCCTCTGCTTTCTGTGTTTATCCAGTGTGTTCCCAAATGCGTCATTCAATTTAATGTGTTGCCCCTGAAGACGCAATAGTGTTTAAACATGCTACTTATGTTGGTGTCGGAGTGTTTTGACAGTTCTAGATTGTCTAGCCCGTAAGAGCAGGTTAATTAGCGATAACGTGCGGTGATGATCCTATAGCCTCTTTGCTACCTCGTAGGCAAGAAATCTGTAGAGGCTACAGTTTGGGGGAACAGGTGAATGTCGCATAGCGCCACGCTCCTGGGAAATGTAGTTTACTTAATTAACTTGCAGAACCTGATTTGGAGATGACAGAAAAGAGTACCGACAACTTAGGAGATCTGCCAGTATACGCAAGATAAGGTGAAGGTACGCCTAAGAGTAAAATGTAGAAGTAAAGATACTGTGTACAAGTGAGTACCAGCCCACTTCAAGCACTGCTGTTTACTAATTTGGATGACAAGCATAGCATTATTCAGGATATACTACTAATACTAACATTTTCATTAAATTATTAATGATAAATACTACTACTACTACTAATAATAATAATAATAATAATAATAATAATAATAATAATAATAACAGACACTGAGTGACACATGTTATCTCAGCCTATCAGACTAATATTTCTGTAATTTAATCCTGGCGAGGATCCAGGCGAGCTAACAGAATCTGCGGCGGATATCCACAGGGGTCGGCCTACTGCCTGTCATTTAAAGACAACGTCAGAGCATCTCAAACCCATTCAAGAAATCTGTGGAGCACGCCTAATTCAATTCAAATCAATAGCGTTCGCCCTCCTTCACTTCCTGTGACAGCTTGTTCCCCTTTCCTCATTACTCTGTCTCTTGATGTTGTTGACTTCACTCCAACCCCCTTCCTCCTTCACCTTCCTCCTGTATTCTTTTTTGGAGCGTATGCTCCATGCTCTGATGGGCCCTGCATGATAGCAGTGATCAGTCTGTCATGTTCCTGGTAGGAGTCTCGTGGGGCTTTTTCATGAGGCTTTAAGCAGCATGAAATTGACATTTACAGCCTCCTTAGGCTTCAGCCCTCCTCAGTAGAGTCCTCATCGCGTCGCGTCGCGTAGCCAGCGCCAGGGCAGTGGCTCCAGTGAAAACTCTCATTTCCCTGAAAGCGTTTACGACACAAGCACCCTCACATACATTCTCTCTCTCTCTCTCTCACACACACACTAACACAAACACATTCATAGCTCCCCAGTCGTACCTGATCTTGGAACTTATGAATGAAGTAAAAATTATGGAATCATAAAAAAAAGAAAGATTTAATTATGTAATGGTCCTTCTCAATGACTGTGAACTGCAAGTAGGCCTCGTTGCCAACTTCCGCTCGTAAGTCATGTCTGAGCTTAAGGCGGGGCGCGGGTGCAGTTAGTTCCTGCTTATAGAGCTACAGCAAGAGACCCACAGGAAGGGGATTGCGCAATCCACTGAGTATAATCTGATGGGACCCTGAATAACTTAAGAGCCGTGGTGTAGTCTACTACGTGATACGCAGGACTACGCAGTATACCTATTTAAAAAATAATCATCATCTCTGTATACATACTTAAAATAGGCAAGGATAGGAATTAACATTTGGGGTTGATCACAGTATACCCACTACAACTAACTAAAGTACATTACAGTATGCCCACTACAGTTAACTAGACTACATCACTGCTTAAGAGGCAGTCCTGGCATCATTATGGGGGGTGGGGGTGGGTGTGGGGGGAGGCATTGGGGCCTGGCTCGTCCTGGAAGTCACCTCTACCTGCCCTGGATGAGCAGATGAGCTTGGCTGCACCAACCAACCAACCAACCCCACTTCCTGGAGCGTCCAGTTCTGCATGAAGTTGTCCGTGGTCTGTGTGCATCACTCCTTGGTTCTCGCTCCTGAGTGACGTCAATGAACTTTCCCGTCTCCAAGCCACATGAACGCACATTTAATCTCTCACCCAAGAGCTGAATGTAGAGCTGAAATGTTAAAATGTTTACAATAATAATTCTGTGGATATATATATATATATATATATATGCTTTTTTTGTTACAGACAATGGGTAGTTTCTGAAAATAGTATAGGGAATGTTCTCTGAAAGGTTAAAAGAAAAAAAAAGTTGTATGGATAAAGAATATGTCCTACTATTTCAAGGAATTGTCCATTAAATGAGTATAGGAATTCACAATAAATATATATCATCACAAAACAGAACTGTATTGTACTGGTAGAAAATCACTGATGCAGACACACAAACACACACACACAGACACACATGTTGACCACCTGATGGGGGACGGAGAGGCTGCTTATTGTTTGTGTGTCTTTTAGCGAGATCCTCCTGCTCAGGCACTGAGAGAGACACCCGCGGGGGGTCCTTCACCACTAATTTGCCTCCTCTGGTCCCATTAGAGTGGTAATTACAAATGTTTGTGGAGAGAGTGCCTTCGCTGCAGGGACTCACTTCCTTGCCGTCGACAGCCTGGATCAAAGGTGCATGGTGTCGTTGGGGAGCGTCATGGTGGTATTTTGTTGTGTGGTCTTGTTGTGTGAGGCACGTGCCGAAACACACACGCACACTTGTACACACACATGCACACACACACACGCACACACAAACACAAACACAAACCATGAACTAGTATAGTTTACACACAAACACACACACACACACTCGCTCCTTCTTTTTTCCATCTCATGAACACAAACACACTTTCCCTCCAACATATCTCTCTTCTTCCTCTCTCTCTCCATCTCTCTCTCTCCCTCCCTCCTTTGTCTTTCTCTCTCTCTCTGTCCGCCTCTGTTGATATCCCCCCAGTCCGTGCGATAGAGCAGGGCATGTTTTGATGTAGGATTTGATAGATTTGTTTGGGGCTGCATTCATTTGCCTCGGATCAGGGAACTGACGGGGCGTAAAATGAAAATTTGCCTTAGATTTTCAGCACGGCGGTTCGGGGTGCCACTGCAGGACTCGCCTCTGTGTCTCAGACTTCTTCTTCTTCCTCCTCTTCTTCTTCTTCATTTTTTTTTTTTTTTTACTTATTTCACATGTTTTAAAACCAGGCTTACATTGACTCATTCTGTCACCGATGACATGAAAAGTAGATCCAAAAATAAGATATACTGTAGCTTCAAGAAGGCAGTCTTTGGATCATTTTCTACATTATTTCACAAAATGTGAATTTTGATGTATTATAAACAAAGTAATGTTTATCCATAATTAATAATAATGATACCTTGTTAGCAATGTTACCCACTATTGAGAAAAAAAACAATTAATCAGAAAAACATGATATAAGGGTGTTACAAGGTCTACCCATTCACGCATGATCACCCATGTATGCCTAGAGGTCATTTCACCGTAACTAGACCCTATTAAAGACTACCGATGCTCTGCCTTTGTGACTAGTGCGAGCGTTATCCGTTTTGGGTCTGTGTGTTTTATGGCGGAGATGTTTTTTTTTTTTTTAATTATTTATTCCCCCCCCCCCCCCCCCCCCCCGAAACAACCCTATGATTAAAAAGTGACAGTTATGGATAGGGTCCTGGCTCGGAGGTAATTAGATAAAATTAAAATGCATGTTGTCTGGCGGTGATGCCCTCAGCCTCTAATTAAAATGAATTTGCCGCAAAACACGGAGGAAACACTGTCTTCTTGGAGAACAACTTGTGAAGGAGAAAGACAAACCGAAGACCAGAGGGAAAGGAGTGGCCATGGCGCTGTCCGTTAGTTAGTGCTGAAATCCAGAGCAGCTCCCTCATCAGTTATACTGCAGTCACTAATCATCTGGTTATTGCTGTGTGTCCACCTTTAAGATGTTTACAATGCAAAGCACTGTGTAATAGTTTAAACATCAGAAGATATAGAGACTATATATATATATATATATATATATATATACACTACAAGAAGGAGATAATTACAATCATGGCAATGCAATCAATAGCCTAATGGAAATAAACAATGAAAATAAACAAATACTATAATTTACAAACCATAACTTGACTGTGGTGGGAGTGCCTGCCTGTGGACATGTGTGATGATGGAATATCTATAGACCAGAAAAGAGAGAGAAAGGAAAACAAACAGAAGAAAGAAAGAAGGAACGCAGGATGAAGAAAATACGAGAACAAATGAGAACGATTCAAAAATAGAAAGCTTTGTGTATGTGAACACTGTGTTTAATTGTTCTGCTTTGGCATGTCACTTGAATTGAGAGATGGAGAGAGAGGGACAGAGAGAGAGAGAAAGAGAGACTCCTCCCTCAGAGCATGTTTTTGGCTGGAACACATCAGCTGACATGCTAGATCACTTCCTGTATACCTGGCCTGTGTGTTTGTGTGTATGTGTGTGTGTGTGTGTGTGTGTGTGTGTGTGTGTATGTGTGTGTTTGGCTTGTTTGTTTTGGCCTGCAGTTTCCATTTTTTCAAACCCTGGGTCTGTCTTCCTGAGGTAAAAACACACGCACTAAATGCTCAATCTCCTTCACCCTCTTGCCTTCCCTCTCTTTCACATACACACACACACACACACACACACACACACACACACACACACACACACAGACACACACTCACACACTCTGTTCTAGCTGAATATTTCTGCGGGGAACATTGTTGCTGGAGGAGGTTTTTTTTAGGGGGAAGCGATCCCTTGAGTAGTGCAGCCACTCTTGTTCTGTGCAGCCAGTCTCCAAGTGTTCAGTGCAAATAGCACTGCACACTGTGCAGCCAGTCTCCAAGTGTTCAGTGCAGCCAGTCTTTAAGTGTTCAGTGCAGTGTTAAAAGCGAACCCTGAAATAGCACTGCACATAGCACTGTGCGGCCAGTTTCTAAGTGTTCAATGCTAAAAGTGATCCATCCAGTAACATAGCCAGTCTCTAAGTGTTCAGTGCAGCCAGTCTAAGTGTTCAGCGCTGTGCTAAAAGCGAACCCTCAAATAGCACTGTGCGGCTATAGTCTCTAAGTGTCTCAGTGCTAAAAGCTAACCCTCAAGTAGCATTGCCAGTCTCTAAGTGTTAAGTGCAGCCAGTCTCTAAGTGTTCAGCGCTGTGCTAAAAGCGAACCCTCAAATAGCACTGTGTGGCTAGTCTCTAAGTGTTCAGTGCTAAAAGCTAACCCTCAAGTAGCATTGCCAGTCTCTGTGTTCAGTGCAGCTAGTGTCTAAGTATTCAGTGCTAAAAGCTAACCCTCAAGTAGCATTGCCAGTCTCTAAGTGTTCAGTGCAGCCAGTGTCTAAGTGTTCAGTGCTAAAAGCCTCGGCTTCATCCCCTCATGACCACAGTACACTTCCAGCCCTCTGAGTGTGCTATAATGCACCCATCATACGCCACGTCATTTGCAACCATTATTATCCAGACAAGGAGTTCAATAAAAATGATTGGCTGATTTAAAGGCATTATGGAAACCGACATTAAGCAAAGCATTCACCCTCTTACACTTAGCCGCGAAGACGCATGGGGACATTTACAAATGTGGCTAAATTTAATGCACAACATGGGCCAACAATTAATTACTGACTGCACCGCCCACTATAATGTCTTACAGTAAGATTAAGTACTGTCTTGGCCACAGATGTTGTACAGATCTGGTAGCTATTTGTGTTAGAGTAGACGGACATACAGACAGACACACACAGAGACACAGACACAGACACACAGACACACAGACTGACAGACAGACAGATAGATAATCCATTCACCCAACAGGTGTAACATATCAAAATATGCTGATTAAAAAGCATGATAATTGCAGATGTTTCTTAATGATGACAATAAAAGGCAGTTTTATCACACAGCACAACACATCAAGTGGTGAAGGAGTGTGTAACTGGTAGAGATAGATGGATGGATGGATGGATGGATGGAAGGATAGATGATGGATAGATCATTTACTGATCTGAGGGAAAATTGGGAAAATATTAGACCAGTCTAGGTCTTGGAGAAATACAAGCCATCTGTGCCATATGACAAGGGGGCATGTCCAAAGTTGTTTTTCTTCGCATTAAATGTGAGCCGCGTCTTTATGATGGAAATCCCGTAGCCGTCGTGTACTTTACGAAATCACCACCATTTTGTCTCAGCGAACATGGCATTTTGACACATCCCTTGTGAGTGATGGGAATGTTTCTAATGGCGTCCACTGTATGTGTCCGCGGGTTTTCGTCTCCGCACGGCTCTGGCCGTTCCCTCTCTGCGAGGCTTTGGATTGATGGATGGCATCCACTGTCAACAGGCAGGTGTGTCAAGGCTTCAGTGGCCATAATAACCAATTACCCCCCCACGCAAACACCTGAGTATCTGCGACGAATGACACAAGAGAAATATTTAGGATGACATTTGACCGGAGAGGGTAATATTTCAGCTCTGTGCCGCCTCATTTCTTAAAAGAGGACATCCTTTCCTTTCACTCTCTCTCTCTCTCCAAGCCCTTCCCCACTCACTATTTGTCTATGTAAAGCACACACACACACACACACACACACACCAACACCTCAGCCTCAGGTCCCATGGGAATTGGGACACTCACACATGCACACACACACACACACACACACACTCTGTCTATCCTCTGTGTATAAAGCATACACAAATATCTATTTAAGTAACAATGCCATCCACACCGCACAAACTTATTCATTTTCTCCGATACCTGTATCTATCTATCTATCTATCTATCTATTTATCTATCAATGTGTCCGTCTGTCTGCCCGTCTCTCGGCCTGCCTGCCTGCCTGTCTGTCCAATGTATCAGCTACATTTCTATCGTTTATAATATTGCCAATCTATCTGTCCATCACTTGTTTGTTTTTGTTTTTTTGGGAACTGTTTTGGATCTGCTGGCTCAGGCACAGCCATCTTCCCTCTCTCTCTCTCTCTCTCTATCTCTTCTCTCTCTCTCTCTCTCTCATTCCTCTGCATATACTGTACAACTCAGCATCCTACAGCAATCAGGGCCAGCCTAGTTATGCATTCTTCTATTGGCTGCCACACTCAACCAGAGAGCGGAAGACTTTTCTAGAAAAATGCAAATGGCAGGGTGGACTCCACGAGGTCAAAACCTGCAATATCAACGTTGCTTTCTCCACCATTACCCTCTTCTCATTTTACTGCAAATGCATTTCATTTTTTCCTTGTTTTTTTTTGTTTTCTTTTTTTTTTTTGTCTTGGAGCAGCAGGAGTGTACAAGTCAATTTTCACTTAAGTACCTTCTGACAGTTTGAGTCTTACCTCCCTCTTTTCGCAATGACCTGCCATCAAACACAGTGTGTTCACATTTACACATATACTTTCTGCAAATGAGTTTATCCACAGATACTTACACAAACTTAATGCAACTAGGGAAGTAGATGGTTGGGAGTAGGTACAGCTACATTCTATTAGAGCCATGGGAGATTTAGAGGAGTAAGTGGCCCCGGAAAGAAAATTGACTAATGATCCATGCAGTTCCACATTTTTACATTGTTCCACCATGTTTCCTCTTTACTTTGCCGTTTAAACTTAAGGTGAATTTTGATGGACGTCTCATACTGTTCTGTCATGCACAGTGATTCTGACCGATGATGGTGGTGCCACAACATTGATCACCATTACTGTACAGTTAACTAGATCAAACACGGAAAGTTGCATGACAGAAAATGCCTTCTTGCCTCTTTAAAGGCACCCTATATATCTAGATCCTGGCGGAAAAAAGTCAAGGTCAAGCCTTTAGGGCAACAATCTGAAGGCAAATGGCCGACTAAGTGCTGTATATGTGCTCTGTGCACTGCAAGCCAGCCACTTAGTGGAACTGTAGGTCCTGCTTTGGCCCAAGGCATTTAATCAGCAGTAGTTGTAGGAGTAGAAGTGTAGAAGTCACTTCTCTGAGGGAAGATTCTTCATTATGCCCTATGTACCTTTTGAAAAAAAAAATAGCCAAACAGCATGTGAAAACGGTGCGGTAGAAAACTCATATTATTCACTGTTTACCACCGCATGATGATGGCCTATCTTTTTTTTTATTACCCTTTAAATTGCTCTTAAGTTGCTCCTCAGATGCACTGTGCATTTTGATATGCTGTGACCTCTCAGAGCGGTGGGGTTAATCTGCCCACATTGTTTGCACAGGGACTGATTTATGAGGCATGACCTGCACCCCTGTATTTAATCTGGCTGGAGTTGGCTCAACAGGTTCTTTCTATTTCACACAGCACACAAACACACACACAGAAGCACATGGACACAAACACACTTTCCCTCCAACATATATTTCTTCTCCCCCTCCTCCCTCTCTCTCTCTCTCTCTCTCTCTCTCTCTCTCTCTCTCTAAGTTCACTGTAAACCCAAAGAGTCAAACTAAGAATAACTAACAAACTCATAATATCTCAAAACAAATATTTGATTCGAGTACCAGTAACTGAAATATTGGATTATGATTTTTTTTTTTTGCTTAGAGCCAAAATGATGTCAGTCGGTGTTGGTACAGTTCTGATTAGGAATGGAATATCCTTTCATAAGGTTATACGATGCGTTGTGTCGTGCCTAACAACGCCCCTTAGCTGTTCTAATATACAGTATAAACCACTAGCCTGACTCTCGCCAGACCCTTGTAGTTCCGCCATGCTCCACCAGAGGCGTTTCGCTGAGCTCCACACAAGGGTCTGGACGCGAGGGCAATCCAAACCCCTGTGCCAGTGATCAAAAAATGAGGACCAATCAGGAGCGCCGAAGCGAGTGTTTGATTCAAATAACAATGGCGGCACGCAGCGAGGAGTCTTGTGCTGACATTGATTCTGCTATTTCAACCGTTTTGTCGAATCTATCGAGTATTCATTCTTTAACAGATTAACAGAGAATAGTTTTGAAGACATTTATTGGTGGCAAGGATGTTTTTACTCTTCTTCCGACCGGGTTTGGCAAGAGCTTGAAGAAGCCTAGCACGTCATTCAATATAACAGGCAAGTGGTTTATCAAATCACATGCGAGGATGTTTTACAAGGACCCGCCTTCAGAAATACATCTCCTATCGAGAAGTCCCAGATCCTTGTGTGAAGCAGACGGCGAACTACAGGATCTGGCGAAAGTCAGGTTAATAAACCACGGCCTCTTGGGGCATATTGCTTAAAGGGACACTTCACCGAATAGCATTACGTTTTGTATCTTTAGAAAACCAGTCCTGTTTTTGAATGATCGTGCATCACTCCCTCAGTTTGCCTTGAGATGAGAGAAATACAGATTTCATTGTTGGACTTTCCGCTTTCAATGATGTAAAAATCATCATTTTACATCATTGAAAGCAGGAAGTCCTATTAATGGGTTTCATTGAAATCCGTATTTCTCCCATCTCAAGGCAAACTGAGGGAATGATGCACGATCATTCAAAAACATGCCCTTTGAGGCAGCCTTTGCTACATCATTACATCACTTTTTCAAGCCATTAACAAGAACATTAATTTAACATCTCTACTACTATGTAGAAGGTCTCTGCAGACCAATTGAAATATGTTTTCCTCCATACTGTAAGTGTAAAGGCAGGTTGTTTTTGCTGTCAGTGCATTACCTTAACCATCATATGGTGAGGAGAAAGTCCAAACAAGTCGACTACCGAACATTTCTTCTTTTGCATTCATTGCAGCTTATGCCACATTCAAAGTGCACAGTGTACTTGTGGGCTCCTGTGTTTGGCTTATAAAAGGTCCCAAAAGCACTAACATGTTTGACTCATGTCAATCTTCTGTCTCTCCAGATCAAACTGAAGCATATCCATGTGTGCCACTACAGGCACATGACCCTGTAACTGCTCCTTATCACATGTCCTCATCTGAACCACTGAACTAGGCTCACCTCCTGCTGCCTGCCCAATTAAGCAGCATTGATCGCTTAGTAAGGTCAGGCAGATAGGTCATTTGGAGATCTCTCACTACTTGTCAGTTGAAATGGAACTGTGCAGGGTCCACACATTGTAAAGGTAAACCATCACCACCAGACTCTTATACCATGTTTGTTCATCATATCATGCTGGCAATCTGAATAGGTCTGCTGGTGATCTTGTACTTAAACACTATGAACAGTTCGATTCAAATTCACATGGGGATAATAAGTAATTTCCACAGTGGAGGCTTTTTCTGTGGATTTTCAATCACAGGCAGTGAATGGTGACAAAGCCGGCTCTTTCATCACTCTATTTGTAATGAGTCTTTTATTTGCCTTGTATTTCCACGGGCAGAGGACAAATATGATGGTGAATTGAGATGGTTTTCTAGGTGAAATTCTCTGTTAATGTTTTTTTTTTCTGTTAGAGAGAGAGAGAGAGAGAAAGAGAAAGAGAGAGAGCGAGAGAGAGAGAGAGAGAGAGAGAGAGAAAGAGAGAGAGAGTGAGAGAGAATGTTTGCTTACTTTACTCAATTATCCTTTGTTTTACGGAAAAGGTTCATCTTCATCCTGGTACAAATATCAACGTAAGCTTTATACCAGTGTATTAGAAATGGATGCTATTTGTACCTGTGTCAATGAGTGCTATTTACACCCTGGTAATTTCAGACCTTCCCTGAAAATTTCATAGAAATCCATCCCTAACTTTTTTAGTTATCTTGCGAACAGACAGACAAGCAAACAAACAAACAAACAAACCAACAAACCTCAATGAAAACATAACCTCCTTGGCGGAGGTAATGCCACCTACAACAGTGTTTCTGTTGAGTGAAAGTATGAAGTCTATTAAAGTCGGCTTATCTGGAGTGTCTATATTAGGATGAGAAGGGGAAATAACAAGCTGTGTAAGATTGAGTTTAATGCAGATACGTTTGAAAGAGTCAGAGAGTGAAGAAAGACAATCTGAGTATAAATCCCTCCAAAGCACAACTTTGCATTCATAAAACTCGCCTAATATATCAGCCACATAGTCTTGTAGCAAACAGTGACAGTTAAGTAAGATGTAGAAGACATGGAGGTCTCAACTGACGAACTTGAAGAGTGCAGGTATCGATAACGATTTAATCACTCTGCAGCTAAATATGGCTTTAAGATAAATGTTAACAGCAATAATGTTTTTATATTTTTTCGGTATTTTGATATTTTGTTTGTATGTTTGTGTAATTACCTGTTGGTGTCCTTTTGTATTCCTACAACCTCACAAGGCTGTCTGTGGCCATGTTTTCCTAATGCAATAGGCTAGTTCAAGTCCCAAACTGGAGAAACCTGAATGAAGACGGATGGGTAGGCATGCACGCTAATCATCAATGAGGTTTATGCACGGAAGGCACTTTAACTAGCTCACATATTTTCCGTGGAGCGTCAGCCAGTGTCCAAGTTTACTACCATTCACTCAGACACTGGATATCTTGTTTATGTCCAACAGGACTCTGTATTCAACTTTGACACATGCATAAATCCTTCAGCATCGCAATGTGCTCATTCACTAGGTGCAACACCCAATTGGGTCCATGTAAACAGGTAACACTAAAACAACAATCACTACAACACGGACTGACGCTCGACCGGAAATGAATGAGCTGGCTAAATACTGTAGCCCTCCGGGCATAAACCTGGGCATTGCACAACCGAGTGGCTGGAGTGATAATTATGTCATTTTCTCCTGGGCTTCCCAGACCTGCTCCTTCAGCTAAACAGGAACAAACACATAAGTCTCCGCTTCGCCTTCCAAAAGTTAATGACTCACAGGTTTTCGCTAGTGTGCTGCTTCTATTTATGGACGATTGAAAAATAATTAAAAAAAAGGTTTGGTATGAAAACATCCTGGTTAGCGGCTCTCCTAGGACCACACTGACAGAACACTGATTCACTCCTCCTATGACTCAACAATCGGTTACCTAGGAAACAGCAGATGTTGGGAAGTTTTGCATTTGTGCTCCATTGTGTAGAATGTACATGGTGCCCTGGTGTCAAATAGCTATTACTGTGGTTCCTCTGTGAATGGCTCTAGGCCAGAAACGGGCTAACATGTCGTGTAGCTGAGTAGCTCAGCTGATTAATAGGTCCTATTTTAACCTGCGGTTTTAAAAAAGAGTACCTTTCCTGGCAGGGGGACCCTGAGAGTGGTTAATGTCACCACTTAATACGAATAGGCTGTCCGTTATTTTAATGGGCTGTTAAATGCTATATTTTCAGTCCAGACACTTCTGCTTTTCTCACCTACATTAATTATTCAAGAACATCAATTTTTTAGCTCTAACCCCCCCTGCCTCGAGATACATCAATTGAACAGCTTTGCGTTTAATTGATGATATGCTGGCAATTGTGTAAGCTGAATGGCCCTACAACCCTTCAGCAAGTGGTGGCACCTACATGGTAGCAAGATGTGGGATTAACTCAATTAAGGCCTAATACATCAACCTTTCGCTACTGTGCAGCGCACTTGGATATGTCGGCTTTAAACTTGTGAGAGAAATCACACACGCACGCACGCACGCACACACAGACACAGACACAGACACCTAAACACACCCACACACACATACACATAAACACACACACGCACACACACACACACATATATCCACACATCCACACACCCACACACACACACACACACACACACACACAATAGCGAGACATGGTACCCTGAAATATCAGCTGAAGTGTGTCCCCTCGCTGTCTGTTTTGTGCTTGTCTCTCGCCAGCGCTCTCTCTGTAGCCGATCGATTATTTATGGTCAGATGCAAACACACACCGACTCACTGCACTGCACCGCGCTGCGCCGTGCCCCTTAAGATGATTGCTTGTGCGCTATTAGCCGATCTATATTTAAAGTTTAATTACCGTTAGCGGCCCGTTTCCCACGTCTCCATCACCACAGAGAGTGGGTGTCGACAACTACGTTAATTGCTGTTTGTTGATGTGACCTCCCCCGACCCCCCCTCCATCCAACCAAAAGGAGTGGGTGGGGTGGTTTTGGAGGGGGGGGGGGGGGGGGACGGGGACGTGGGGGGACAACAAATCTTGACTTGTTTCCAATGAGCTGAGCAACGGAGCAGGTCAGTTTTAGTCAGCACCCCCCCTTCCATGTAAAATCTAACCCTGGGTCATCACTTGTCAGGCGATGTGTTTCCCATCAGGTCAGTACATCCAGTGAGGCTACAGTGCCTGAATAAGCCTGGGTAATTGCTTTTCAAACAGAAAAAGTCAAGAGTAATATAACAAAGAATGTCGCACATCCAGCACACCACCCTCTTCCTCCTCCCCACTCCTAAAAAAGGAAAAAAAAAAAAAAAAATGTTGACACCCCCACACTCCCTGCGGCCATGTTTTTTTTTCTGGAATATAATGATAGAGTTGTGGGTCTACCCTGTCACCTCACACAACACTTTAATTACAGTACGCTCTCCCCAAACACCCACGTCACTCACCGGCAAAGTGATCATTATCCTAGTCTCCGACTCAGAGCAGGGTATTTCAACTTAAAAAGCCAGCACGGGAACTCAAAAACTTTGGGGGGGAGGTTTGACCTTGATGGCCACACACTGATCCCTCAGAAATGTCCTTGTGTGAGTGCTAGTCTCCAGTACATATTTGGTAAAGGCAAAGCATCCCCACAGAGTTTTCCAGCAGACATCGAAAGATGACACAGACTTTTAAAGATTCATTTTTTGCCTTTCTTTGTCTTTCTCCCAACTTGTCACATACAGTACAGTCTCACTCCCAGCTCATCACTGATGTACAGTAGGCCTACCTTTGATTGAGACCCCTCATTGTCACATTTTATTACACGGGGTACCACTTACTGTAACTGTCAGTTCTCCTTACAAAAGGTGTAGGTAGTCCACAGTGTTCCGGTGTCAATCAGAGCTTGATGTTAGCTTTTAAAAGTGGTTGCCAGCTTGGCAACCAGGCATGAGGTTTTGGTTGCCAAAGCCAAACAAATCTGGTTGCTACTTGATTTGATTTCGGTAGCCAAGGCCAACCGAGCGACAATTAATGTTGAGCTCTGTAGTCAATGGGTTTTCTTTGGGAATTGATGAAGAAAACTGAGTTGATATTTTTTCCCCCTCTCATGCATGTGTTAGTGTCATAGCTCTGCCAAGGAGGTTATGTTTTCGCTGGGGTTTGTTTGTTTGTCTGTTTGTTTGTCTGTCTGTCTGTCTGTTAGCAAGATAACTAGAAAAATAATGGATGGATTTCGCTGAAATTTTCAGGGAAGGTCGGAAATGACCCAAGGAAGAAACAATTAAATGTTGGGAGTGATCCGTAATTCCGTCGGGATTCCGGAGCCGTTTATGTATTTCGCTTAGTGGTGTAATGGCATGGTATGGCCACGTGGTGGCGATCTGAATAGGGTCAGGTTCAAATGTATGACATCCTAGGAAGAACAATGCAGGCGGAGGTCTGCGCTCTCTGAGTGCCTTTCTAGTTATAACAATGTCATTACTTATGGCACAGACTTGCCACAGCCATTACTTTAACCACAATTCATCAGAAATATAGCCTGGGTGTTCCCATCCTCCCTTACACAGTGATGTGATTCATGCTGCTAAGACAGTCTAAAAACTACCGCCCTAATTTTTGCCTGAGATAGGGGACCAATCACAGAAAAGGGGAGAAAGCAAGATGATGATGAGCTATGGAGACACATTTGATAGACCTCCGTGGCGGCCAATGAACGGACCTGGGCATTCTTTAAAATATGAGAAAATGAACGTCTGATTGCCAGACCACGTCTCATTTGAGAAGTGGTAGGCGCTAGCCAGGCTATCAGAAATATACAGGAGAGATGCTAATAACCCCTGTGGACCCCTTCACGGTTCACATCACAGAAAAGGTGTGTGCATGTCTGGTCAGAAAACGTTCCATCTCATTGAATTGTGTGTGTGTGTGTGTGTGTGTGTGTGAACTGACTGAAACGTCAAAGAAACGTCAAGAAAAATGTCAACTTACTAGTTTTTGGAATTTATACACGCTGGTCTTGTGTAACCAGATAGCCGTGTGTGTCGTGTTAATGAATCTCTGGCCACTTGTTAACGTTGTCTATCCATTCTGTTATCAGTTCAAGATCAGGCAAACAATTGGCAACAACAACAACAAAAGCAGTACACAGAAAATCACCAACAAAGCCATGTCATGCACATCAAGGTTTAGTGATGACTTAAACCCTGTTGATGCAGGCTCTTAAGGCCTGTACAGACTACATGATTTAGCCCGATTTTGCAGACACTTTGCCATTGTTATGTCCAAATATTCAAGTCAGGAACGATGCTCGAAGGAGAAAGCGTCTTGTAATGTTCAACGACCCACGATTTATTGTCTGCAACATTCCACAACGTTTCGACCATAAGTCTAGCATGTCAGAATGTTTGGCGAATCTCCTATGACTCCTGTATTGACCGTGACACTGGCCACGTTTACATGATGTTTTTAATTCCGAATTAGTTTATTCAGAATGAAATAGATCGGAATTAAAATATTCTCCTTCGAGTTTACATGGAAATAATAATTCCAAATTGGCCTTTACATGGAACATACGTTAACTACGCTTTATTGTATTCCGCTGAACGTCTGGGGGTCGGGAAGGGTTCAGATTGGACAGGCAGCGCATTAACGTAGCCTAATAAGGTCTACTGGAAGAAAACAAACTTTAGCTGGCTAGCAACTTTTTTGTCATCTCGGGTTAACGTTACAGCATGGACAATAACATAATGAAAACGGGTTTCACAGTAATTCTGATAATAGGCCTACTATTTAACCAGCAGCTCGAGAATATTGTCAAGCTTCACGTTTGCTAGCTGATGAGGAGAAGACTGTCGGAGAAGGGGGGAAGAAGACGGAGCCGAATTAGCAATGAAACAAGCATGCGCTTCTTCTTCCTCCTTGTACGAGCATGCGCCAAACAAACGGAATAAACTTTTAATCGGAATAAAGGTTTACATGATCAAGGAGGGGAGTTAATTCCGCTTTAACATCGGCATAAACCATCCACTTAAATCGGAATTAAGTTTGATTCCGAATAATCATTTTCAAGCGGAATAAGCGTTTACATGGTCTCTTTTCAACCGGAATTAACTTTTATTCAGAATTAACTTGGTTTTATTCGGAATTAAAGCTCTCATGTAAACGCAGCAAATGTGACGACACGCGACAAAAAGGCTACGATAGATGATCTTGTCATGTGGCCAGTCTTACGACCAAGATGCGGCAATATTTTGTGCTTCTCTGATCGCTTAGTGACATGGTCAATCGTAAAAGATAATCGTGAAAGACAAAAAAACTGTGTAGTCTGTACCGGTCATAAGTGCATGTGACTATTATTTGTAATAATTGTCGGAACTATACCATAAAGTCCTCATTCCAATGGTATAAGAGTAGTATAAGTATAAGTGTTTGTTCAATATACCAGCCATAATATGTGTTGATGACACTACTAGATTAATCTCATCATAGATGGCTAGAGGAAAGTTTTATCAAACATTTTTTTCTCTCATTATCAGTTTGACTGATCTGACATTGATGATGCCATCTACATTACAAACAGCCAGCAGCAAGTTTTCCTCTACCACAAGCTCGTCCTTCATTCCAGTTCAGTGTGAAGACAGACATATGAATGGCACAACACAGCCACACCCATTTGAATTTACATATGCATTTCAGTGCCGTCAACCTTGTTCTCAGCGCACAGTTGTTAACAAGCCATGAGGCACGCACACGCACACGCACACGCACACACACACACACACATGCACACACACAATCGAACTGAACTGATGACACCCAGCTGAACATTCCCCTAGGGTTCACACACACTTTGTAATATCCTCACAGAGCAACTGATAAGCCTTTAATAAGTTTTTCAAATGCTCTCTTTGCTAGTTCCTGTATTGAACAAATGGATGGGCTCACTAAGATGATTTTTTTTTTCTTAAACCACAAAAATGGTTTCTGCTTGACCTATTGTAAGTAATAACTGTGAATATGCAATATCATTCTGGTATCAGCTCATTCCTGGATCCTTTCGGAGTTTGGGAGTCTCATTATTGAGTTTTTGGGAGACGGCATGGTGGTGGCAGAACTTCATTGGCTCACTAAATTGCCATCGCCCGAGAGTTGATAAAGTGTCCATACGAGCAAGGAAGACGAATAGACAGACACAGAAAGAGAGGGAGAGAGAGAGAGAGAGAGAGAGAGAGGGGGGGTGGGGGTGGAAATGGAGAACGTGGAAAGAGGCAGAGGGGGAGAGAGAAAAAAGAGATGGACTGAAGAAGGGATAGAGAGAGAGAAAAAGAGGGCTGGAGAGAGAGAAAGACAGAGAGAGAGAGAGAAATTGCCATATATTTGTTGGATCAGAGCTGCGTCCTCTTTGAGGTAATGGAACTGTCATCTCTACTTGCACACAGATAAAAATCAGCTCACCTTTCCTTTCAGCACCCTCTCTCTTCCTCCTCTCTCTCTCTTCTTCCTCCTCACATTCCCCTCCAATCCACTCTCTCTTCCCCATCCAATCCTCTCTCTGTCCTCTTCTCTACCTTCCTCCCTTCTCTCTCCCCTGCTCTCTTTCTCTTTCTCCCTCTCCTTCCTCCTCTCTCACGTCTCCAATCCTCTCTCTTCCTCCTCCTCCTCTTTCGTCTAACTGCAATACTGAATTGCTTATAAATCTGGGAAGTGGTGACACCATTATTGAAATTCTTCTCAAAGTGTTTCCCCTCATTGTTTAGCAGTCCTGAGCCCTTCAGACAAGAGGACGAACGGAATAAAGGAAACCATCTGCTCGGCAGTTCCAGAGTTAACCATCCCATCTTTCAGCTTAGCACCCACAAGCAAACGACTTTATGACTTCTTGCCATTATTGGTAATTTCCAACCTCGACTAGCCCGGGCTCTGAAGGCAAACTAATTAGTGGATTCCATCTTTCGAAATGATGTTGCCTCCAAGTTTCAAGCAGCTCTAATGTGAGATTGTTTCATTATAACGATGACAAATGCATATATTCGTAACGCTAATGAAGGTTGAGGTTATATCTCACAGGCAAATACAGTTTTTAATTTGGTGTCTTGTATGCTGTGATTTTAGGAACAATATCTGTTTTTGTCTGCTGTAGAGCCATTACATATGGTTTCATTAAGTCCTGCCACCACATATTTGATATATCTGTAAACAAAGATCATCTTAGGTCATCTATAGTATATCATCTATACATTTTTTACAAACCAGGCCCATTGCATTCCAAGAATGGCACAAGAAATGTCAATAATAGCTGTCCTCAATCCCTCTGTGTCACTATCGTAGGAGAATGTACTGTAGAAAGAACATGTCTGGCAAACCAGGACAGAATTAACTCACAGTTTAGCTTCACCATGTTTGAGTTATCGGCGGGACACCTTCGAGTGGAAAAGCCTTTCTAAGCTCTGGCTGGTGTTTGGCGGATTAAACGGCTTGGGTTAATGATTATTTACACGCAGAAGTCCTTTAGGGCCTCTCTATGCCAAACCAAGAAGCCCGGAAGGGATCCAGAGCCCTCAAGCATCGCATTGGCACTCCCCAAAATATACACGACCAGAACAAGAAGCTTACGAGGTGTCGTGCCTTGACAAATAATTTAGTTGTCTTTTGGGGTTCGGATGTAAATGGCTTGCCCGAGGCTAACAACTGTTTCATATATGTTTCAAAATAGCCCTGAACAACCCACCCCCTCCTCCTCCCCCCAAAACACACACTCTCACAAACACTCAAACATGCTCCCATGCCTTCTCTGGCTTTCCTTAGAGGAGAGTAAGTCATCCAGACTGATGCCAATCAGATAACCAACAATGAAAGGTTAGGTCTCATGACTCACACTCAAACACACACCTCTCTCTGTTCCCAAAGGTATACCCCTCATACCATGTAAGTTATATATTTCAAGAGCAGAATATTATGCTGTGCATGTGTGTGTGTGTGTGTGTGCATGCATTTGGAGGTTAGCATAGGGTCAATAGTATATTGATTCTAAAAGTAGAGAGCAATAATATCTGAGGTCGTATCTGAGGTAATTGTGTGTGTGCGTGTGTGTGTGTGTGTGTGTGAGAGAGAGAGACTCTGTTTGAGTGAAATTTAATGAGCTAACAGAAGAAAGAAATAAGAGGTACCACAATATTTGCTCGTGTATTAATTGGGGGAGTCTTTTTAATAATGTGTTGAAAAGTTTATGGACACATTTAGAGATAGAGATCTAGCTCTGCTGTTACTCCAAAATGTTCCTTTAACAACCATCTGCCTTTTAACAAATATTTGGTCCATTTAGTTTGAAAGACTCTTTTAAACAGCAGGCTATTATGCAAGGTTTTTACGCTAATATAACAACTTGATGATAATCAAACTTTTTATTAGGGTTGCTACGTTTGCTATGCTAATATAAAGCTTAATATTCAAACTCACTGTCCAAGGAATGCATTTGTCCTGAAAACGTTATTAAAGTTAGCCTAGAGGCTACATAATCACATATTTGGAGATGATCTGTATAGAGGTCCTAACACTGCTGATAATACACAGAGCTAATTAACGCAAATTCACACTGGACAAACAACTTGACCGCTACTGTAGGTCCTCAGCGATGAGAGGTTCAGGTTTGACATGACTCTCTTGATTCACCCTACACATGCTGTCCTGTGTAAGACCCATCCAGTTTTCAACCATTCTTAAGTAGGATAGAATAGAATAGAATGTATACTTTTTTGATCCCTTGAGGGAAATTAGTTTCTCTGCATTTAACCCAATTTAACCAAATTAGTGAACACACACAGCACACACACAGTGAGGTGAATCACACACTAACCCAGAGCAGTGAGCTGCGCCTGCCCAACCAGCGGTGCTCGGGGAGCAGTGAGGGGTTAGGTGCCTTGCTCAAGGGCACTTCAGTCGTGGACTGGTCGGGGATCGAACCGGCAACCACGAACCACGAACCACGGCTGCCCAGTTCTGTGTCTAGTTCTGCCCGTTTCTAAGTGTGTCACTCTCTACTGAGTGAGGAAACCTCTGATTATAATGCATGTGCTGTCGCCTAATCCCTCCAATATAGCTGAGGTTTCTTCTTTTTCTTCTTCTTCTTTTTCTTCTCCTCCTTCTTCCCTATACCATTTCTATCCATTTTCAATTGCAGCCATGCGGTGGCCGTGCTTTGTGCTCATGCGGCGTAGAGAAAGCCCATTTCTGCATCCCGCTATCTCAGCATCTGTCTCAGTCCCATGCATGGCTTCTGGCCTCTGCCCATTCAAATGCCAATTTCTCAGCAAAATAGCGAATCTCACCGAGTCCAGTCAGGAGAGAAGAAGGGGGTGGTGGTGGTGGGAGCTCACCTCATCGTTCCTGTGAAAAGGAGGAAAAGAAAGAGATAGAGAGAGAAACAAGAGAGAGAAGGGGGAGAAAGAGATAGAGAGGAACACGGAGATGGGGAGAAAGAAATGGAAGAAGAAAAATAGATAGAAGGGGAGAAAGAAAGGGAGAGAGGAAGAGAAAGAGTGAGAGAAACAGAGAGAGGAGGAGAAAGGGAGTGTGTGTGTGTGAGGAGGGTGGAGGGGGGTGGTGGTGGTGGCTGGGAGAGCAAGTTTTTCTGATAAAAGTGAGGAAATCCCATCACCACCCCACCCCAAACACATTCACATTACTTATTATCTCTGAGCGGTTATTATTTATTTAATTTATTTATTTATGTTCTTAAATAAACAAGCGATAAGTGAAATTCCACATCTGGCAGGGCCTAGTCCCGGAGCTGCCCACTCTGATAATGAATGCAATTAAAGCCGGGCTGCATTCGACCCAGGGCTGGACAGTAGGCTTAGCAGGCCTCCATATTCCCTCCATTACAGTTAACTAGAAATACTGGAGATATGAGCGCTGTTTGTGTGTGTGTGTGTGTGTGTGTTTGTGTGTGTGTGTGTGTGTTTGTGTGTGTGTGTGTGTGTGTGTGTGTGTGTGTGTGTGTGTGTGTGTCTCTGTGTGTGTGTGTGTGTGTGTGTGTGTGTGTGTGTGTGTGTGTGTGTGTGTGTGTGTGTGTGTGCGTGTGCGTGTGTGTGCGTGTGTGTGTGTGTGTGTGTGTGGTGGGGTAGTGGTGGTAGGGGGGTGGTTAATGGAAAGGAAGACAAAATTGAATTCAGGAAATCATAGTTTAGTTTCAGACTCTAAACTTCCAAACATGCCATGTTGGTAACTTACCAGTATTGTAGGCTGAAGCTGGTATCAAGGGTGCGTGTTTGCATATGGACCATATACTGTAGGGACATGCCCAGACCGATATTTTGCGATTGTGAAATTGGTTGTTGTGGTTGTTGTGTCTCTACCAAAGCTGACACCAAACCTAAGCCCTTGGTTAAAATGACACAGTATAAGCAAAATGCCTTTGGGACAATTAATATAATGGAAATTGCACTACACATCATTCCTACACTGCAATTTGTAACTTTTTTTTATGGCTAACTAGAGAGTGAAAACAATGTTCAATTGAGAATTGTGCAAAATGTGGACTGGGCTTTCTGATAAACAGTTGTCATGACGATGATGAAATAAACATTGCAATGAAGTATTTAAAGAGAGAGAAATGGAGGAGTGACAAGAAGAGGAAAATTAATAACAGAGTAGGAGAAAGGAAACAAACAGGAAAGAAGGGGAAGAAAAGACGAAGGAAATAGTGTAAAAGATAGGGCGAAGGGGGGATGTTAGAGAATGAAAGGAACAGCGAATGAGAGAAAAAGAAGATATGAAAGAGGGAGGGAGGGAAAGTTGATACAACATTCAGAGCAGGAGAGAGAGAGAGATGAAAAGAAAGGAGGGGAGGAATAACTGCAGACATGTAGAGAGAAAAGAAAACCAGACAACAGATGTGAGGTGGCGGAGGGGAGGAGAAGGAATAGAGGATGAAGGGATTCAAGGGAATGAGAGGAGAGATGACGAGAGGAGAGAGGAAGAGAAAAGAGAGAGGAAAAGGGGGAGGGGACTGTGCTATATCTCACCCCAGGTGGGAAGGCCCTCCACTAGAACTCTCAGTTCATCATCAGACCACCCCCCCCCCACCACCACCACCACACCACACCACACACACACACACACACACACACACACACACACACACACACACACACACACACACACACACACACACACACACACACACACACACACACACACACACACACACACACACACACACACACACACACACACACTGCACCTATACAGGATGGAGAGTAGAGCACACATGTGGATGAGAGGCCTTCTCTTGTTTACAAAAAACCCAGAACACACAAGCATGAATGGATGATCAGTCTCGACCATGCCCAACAACATTACCATGACATGCCGAGACCAGTTATATCCCATTAACAGTCATTTAACAAATACATTTGGCCTCATTGTTAAATTAGCTTGGCTAGACTTTAGACTTAGACTGTCATTGAAGTTACAGCCCTTTGTATGAAATGGTGATCAAACATATTCACCAGGTTTTTAGATAGATAGATAGATAGATAGATACTTTATTGATCCCCAAGGGGAATTCAAATTCATTAACTTCAACCCATTACTGCCACCACCACTTGTTAGCCAATCACAAAAATGGTATTTCTCATATTCAGAGTATCCACCTTATTCGTTACATGTAACCCGGAAATCTGGCCTGTTTTCAACTTCTGTTCATTCTGTTTACATTATAGCTTTGTGTGCGTTTTCAGTACACTAACTAGAATATGCTTCAACTTAGATTTCTCTCGAAATGTTGACAATTCTGCCCTCAGCATGGATATACTACATAATACGTGTATAACCGATATAAAATAGAAAAGTTAACTTTTATGTGCGTTAAATCATTGTCAACCGTCACGTTAAAATCGATACAACGCAGCTTTGCCGGAAATAGATAACCGTTTTCTGAATACTAAGGTGTCATGGCGACGCCCATTGTTGGCTAAGGAATATCGTGGATACTGTAGGTAGATAAAGCATGGCCATGGCATGCTCAACACAGGATGTCTGGCAGGATGCCTGGGAGTGTTCAGGCTCGGGGTGTTCATTATCCAGGCAGGCAGCCGCCCCAGTGTGGAGCTCCTGCTGCTGGAGCTCCAGGGCCCAGGCAGGCTCCAGACTCCAGGCTGCAGGCGCTGAGCACCTTGCCATGGTGCATCCTTCACAAAGAGCCATGCTGGGGCCTGCTGCGGAGAGCTGCCAGAGAGAGAGAGAGAGAGAGAGAGAGAGAGAGAGCCACACGTGTATGTGTATGTGTGTGTGTGTGCGTGCGTGCGTGTGTGTGTGCACGCACGCGCGTGTGTGTGTGTGTGTGTGTGTTTACGCACACAGCACATAGCCTGTACCACCCCAGCCCTCGAGGTTGAGAACACGGTGTGTGTGTGTGTGTGTGTGTGTGTGTGTGTGTTTTTGTGTGTACATGTGAGTGAAAGAGAGAGAGAAGAGGGAGACAGACAGAGAGAAGAGATGGAAAGTGATGAAGAGTGACGTGTGTCAGTCACAGTACATAGTGCACCTTGGTCCTGAGGTGAATATAAAAAGAGAGAGAAGAAACATGCAGAGTTGCTGGCACCACACGCTTCCATGTTGGGTCACTTCGTTTTTTTCAGAAGCTGCTTCAATTTAAGGAAATGATTCTCAGGAAGCCATCTTAGCCACTGGTAGGATCTCATCCAGTTATACCAGCCAGCCCAGAAATAGAACATTTCACTTAAGCCATTTGTATACTGGTGCTGAAACAGCTTCACACACACATTGAATGATTTGCCACAGCATACCGACGGCCCAGCTAATGTCATCACGGTCCATGATAAACAATGGATTTGCATAATCGGTGAAAACCAAAATAGAATTAAAGGGTAATTGACTACAAAGAGAGGGCATTCAATCACCAAAGGAAGGGACGGGAAATTAGAAATATAACGCACATATTAGACAGACAATCATAGTGGTGACATGGTGCTTGATTGGGAAATGTATTACGAAAGCTGATTCAATCTAAAGTTAGTCCTGCAACACAGATCCACTGTGAATCCAGTGAGAGCCAGGAGCAGTTCTTAGTCGTGCTGAGGTAGCCTGATGTGGGGTCATCCCTATGGTCCTATGTTCCCCGGTTTCCCCCAAAAGGGTCCTATTTTCTCCGGTTGCCATACCAGCTGTGCTGAGGTAGCCTGAAGTAGCCTGACCTTACAGCAGCAGCAGAGACAACCATCAGCCGTCAATGTTACGGTGACAGTAGGCAATAACCTACTGTAGACAAGATAATAACAGCGGAATATGCTCTTTCTATAGGGAATCAAAACACAAAATCGCCCAGCTATCGTATGGGTCAGTAATGTTTAACACATGTTGCAATATCACATTGAATATAATTACCTCCGCCAAGGAGGTTATGTTTTCATCGTGGACCGGCGTCTGTCTGTTTGTTTGTCTCTATGTATGTTTGTTTGTTAGCAAGATCACTCAAAATGTTATGGATGGACGAAACATGTTTTAGCCTAAAAAAATGTGAAATCGCTTACAGCGCTAGTACTACCAACTTTTAAATTGTTTGCTGTTAAATTTCACTATTGCATTATCGTTATTTGTATGTCGCTTTAGCCGATTTAGCGACATAGCTAAATACCATGCCATATCCATAATCATAACTTAATGTATAGGTTCATTTATAGCTATGTATTCCTTCTGTTGCTGTCTCATTATAGGACATGATGTCAAAGTCTATGTTTCTAGCGACACATTTTACACCTACCCATTGTTTTTCATTTACTACATCCTGACTCTGTCAATGGCAGCAGGACCTGTAGTCCACATCTCACTCAATAATACGTGACACATTGTATGGTTGACATAAATCAAATGTTAGAATAATTATATATTATGGTATGTGTCATTTTACAGTAACAGTGTGAGTGTGTGTGTGTGTGTGTGTGTGTGTGTGTGTGTGTGTGTGTGTGTGTGTGTGTTTGTGTCTGCACGTGTGTGTGTGTGTGTGTGTGTGTGTGTGTGGAGTGTGTGTGAGAGTGTGTGTCCAGAAATCCAGATATAAAAGGCGATTATGCAGATCTATACCATGGTCCATGAACTGACCCTGTGCTGTGTATCTACATTGTGACTCACACCTATCCGGCACCATATGGTGATGCATATGTTGCTCAACTCAGTGGCACGGGCTCTCTGATCACTGGGGAGGAGCTCTAAGTGTTCTCACCATCCTGGCACAACGGAAAAGCCGCCAAACGCACAGACTGGTCCAGAGCGTGCATAAGCAAGGTCCACTGCAAGCAAAGGAGAATGGATGAGACAGGGTTCGGTTCACAGAAAGTAATGCACGTTCAAGGTAGCAATACGGTGTTAACAACTCACAAAGCCACCCTAGTCATATGCTACAGTATCGCTATTGTTCTGAAACTCTGTAAGATCGCTATTTTATAGCTCTGATGCAATATGAGAGTTCTTTTAAACTCCACAATGAGTTATGCTGCCAAAAAAAACAAAACTGGAGCTACGTCATGGGTGTGCAAATAATCTTTGGTTACAATGGCTCTATAAAGAACACTTGACAATGGGAAATTCAACCAAGCAGTGGTATAAAGGGGAGGCTATAGCATGCATAGGCGACGTCCACTACCAGGGGGAGAGTGCAGTGTAGTACCGCTTCTGCACAATCAGCCTTCTCCTTGAAAGCAATCAAAGCATGCCTTGCATTCTTTCTCTAAACAAGGAAAATCCACAAGGTTTAGCCTTTCATCAGTGGTGTTAGCATCTAAAGCATCCCCCTATATATACCAGGAACATGTCTAGCTGGACTAGAGGGAAGGCAGAAAAATGAAAGGCTGGGCTGAGGCTGGTTGCTTCGGCTGAGAGAGAGAGAGAGATACATTTTCTAGTATTATTTAAGTTTTTTTCTTTTTAAAGTTCACTGATTTTATTGTTTATAATATGCTTTGAATTTAAGAGACTAGAGAAATATGGTGTGCTGTGCTGTGCTGTGCTGTGCTGTTTCAGTGCTGTGCTATCAGAGCAAGAAGTTAGATATGGCGCATGGCGTGCAGTGATGCATGTATTGAAAAAAAAAAAAAAAGCACCGAAATGAGGCACCGGTGTTGTGTGCCTTCTGGTGTTTCCACCTACTGGTTTCCGAGCTGTTTCCGAGGCTGCCCAGATGTCATGTATACCTATCAGCAGCAACTGACGGCTACTGAAGTCGACAGATTCGCTACATATTCATACACATTTTACTGGCCTTTGCATGTCACACCTCAATAAAAACTGTGTTGAACTGAATTGAACATTTGAGCGCTATATTACTGTATATTCTCCAGCGGGAATTTTTTTTTTTTCAAAGTAGTCAAGTTGCAATGATTTGTGTCGTGCTGTATTCGAACCCTCCTCAGCAAAACCAGCGGCATAGTAGTCTGATTTGCTCCCGACTATGCCATACTTCGACACAACTGTGTGGGATATATCTTTCTCTCAGTAGATAATGAATCACTGTTTATCCCAACCTTCCCAAAACAACTGGTTACCTTGATTTAGGCTTTAAAACAGAACTGTATCATGCACTCTACCTTCTGTTACACTTTTGCGCTATCCATGTGTCAGGATTGGTCATAAATTCTAACAGGCAGCGCACGGATTCGACACAATGGGTCTAAAACAACTGGTTACCCTGGCCTGGAAACGCATGATCTCGCTTTCAAACAGACGGGCTGCAATACGTTCCTTGGATTCATTTTACTGGCCTTTGCATGTCATACCTCAATAAAACTGTGTTGAACTGAACTGAACATTTGAGCACTACATTAGGCTACTGTACATTCTAGGGATTTTTTTTTTTTAAGTAGGCTAGTCAAGCTGCGATGATTGGTGTCATACTGGATTCGAACCCTCCTCAGCAAAACCAACTTCACTATAGCGTGGTTCGCTCCCGACTATGCTATCGACCAATTCAAGGATTGCGAGATATCACTTGATTTTCACTCAGTAGACTAGATCATGAATCACCGTTTATCCCAACCTTCCCAAAACAACTGGTTACCTTGATTTAGGCTTTAAAACAGAACTGTATCATGCACTCTACCTTCTGTTACACTTTTGCGCTATCCATGTGTAAGGATTTGTCATACATTTCAACAGGCAGCGCACGGATTCGGAAACAACTGGTTACCCTGGCCTGGAAACGCATGATCTCGCTTTCAAACAGATAGGCTGCAATAGGGCCTACGTTCCTTGGATTCATTTTACTGGCCTTTGCATGTCACACCCCAATAAAAACTATGTTGAACTGAACTAAACATTTGAGCACTAGCCTTCTGTAACATTCTCCAGCGGGAAAAAATGTTTTTTAGAAGCAGTAAAATTAGATGATTTGAGTCGCGCTGGATTCGAACCCTCCACAGCAAAACTACCGCTAGTTGCACCTGTCGCGCTCTCCACTGCACTACCGCTGTGAGAACTTCAAGTATTTACAGATATGAGTTTGTATTCACTTAGTACATCATGGATCACGGTTTATGCCAACTTTCCAAAACAACTGGTTACCTTGATTTAGCCTTTAAAACATCTTGCACAAGGATTTGTCATAAATTCACGGCAGAGACTATTTGCACCCGGGTGTAAATAATGAACATTACTATTTACACCCGGGTGCAAATAATCAACATTACTATTTACACCCGGGTGTAAATAGTGTAATAATCAACATTACTATTTACACCCGGGTGTAAATAGTGTAATAATCAACATTACTATTTACACCCGGGTGTAAATAGTGTAATAATCAACAATACTATTTACACCCGATGTCTAACATCCATGTTCTCTGTCAATAGGCCTGTGTATTTACCAGCTCTACAGTAGGCTAGGCCTAATAGTTTTGAACAGTTTTTTGCTGTTTTGCCATGTCTGGGTTACTTGGAAGTGATTATACAAATATTAGGGTAATGAGTGGTCATGTGGTAGCTTCATCAAAGACAAGCTACTTTAAAGAGTTGTTTTCTGAGTTGTCTTCCAGGCAGCGCTGCCACTGTTGACTTAAAAACACTTAATCCTACTCCTAACCTTAACCCTAACCTTAACCTAACCTTAACCCTAACCTTAACCTTAACCCACGCCTAAGCGCCTTCCAGGCAGCGTTGGGGGCTCAAAGTCAAAACACAACCTTTCTAACAACTACTGAAGCCTACTTCTACTTAACTCTACTCATAACTGAAATAAAACCAGTAAATCTTTGACAGGTTCAAAAAGCACAAACTCTTATTTGCCGCGAGGTAACGTCATCTAAGAAAAAAGAAGTCATGGTGCGTACTTTGGCAGGCAAAAAAAAAAAAAAAGCAATCTAAGATTCGAACCCAGCACCTCGAGCATGGTAAATCAGTCACTTTACCGCTGTACTGCGCCCCGTCGAAGAAGAAGGGGAGAATACTAATTATTGACTCACTTGTTGGGGTTGCTAGGTAACGGTAAACAAAACAAAAAGATCGTGTTTCTTGATTGTGCTTGCAAACGGACGGCTTTACCCGTTCACTGAATAAAGTTTGTGGAAATTTAGCACCACTTTACCATCTCAAATATAGTTTTAATAATCCTAACTTGTTAGATTTAGGTAGGCCATCTCCTGCCAAGATGGTCCCGCTATGTTGGATAGCACGCATTTCCGGTTTGGGTGCAAATAAGAAAATGCCTCCATTCCACTATTTACACCCGGGTGCAAATAATCACTCCGTAAATTCACACGGAGCTTGTTTGGAATTGGTGTGGAACAACTGATTACCTTAAACATTGCCTGAAAACAAGAAGTTATTTTGTGCACTCTTTACATGCTACATGCACCTCTACGCTAGGCTATCCGTGCAAGGAGAGACAAGGATTCTGACACAATGGGTCTAAAACAACGGGTTACCCTGGCATGAAAACGCACGATCTCGCTGTCAAACAGCAATAAATTCCTTGGATTTATAAAGAAGTAGTATTTCTAATGCTATGGCTTAAGTGCCTATATACATCTAAATAGCAGCCTAATTCAAGTAATATAAAAACGATTGCCATTATGTTGTTTTGATTGACTAAAGTTAAATCGAATAACAATGCCATTGCCACTGAGATTATGAGAATAAATTATTATGACAATTTATTCCAACGGAGGATCGCCTAGCGTTAAAGAACCAACTTCTAGATTCAACCCATGAAGGATTTCAATCAACCCCATTTATCTTGCAATCACGTAGGCACAAAGAGCTTGTTCGGAATTGGTCTGAAACAACTGCTTACCTTCTTGATCATGATCACCTTGACAGCTGGTTGCGTGATGATAGGTCTAGATGCCAACATTCCTGATAGGCCTAGACATAGTGATTATTTTGCACACTTATCTATAAAGATGTTAACAATAGAGCCTAACCTAAGAGAAGTTGAACAAACCTATAGTAATAAATTAACACCCTGCACTATGACTCAAGTCAAGATAGGCCCTCCTGTGCGCACCTGTATCACGTAGCCTAATTGGACACGATCATGAAAGCAATAATAGATTGTGGAATATATTGTAAATTCCAATGTTATGAAATTCTCTGAACATTGTGTTCAGGTGTATAGACCTACACAGTGAAAAACATGTAGGTCTATTAAACACTGCTTTAGACATGTGTTAATATGATTTACTTTCTGCGCTGTCCTGCAATAACTTTTTATAATGACTTTGTGTGTTAACTTTGGATTTGATCTAAAACAGCTGATAAGAAAAGAACAAAACATTATAGGTCTACTGAAATGCCACGACATTCTCTTTAGTCTATCAGCATAAATCAATCAATCAAGCACAAATCAATCCATCAGTCCATCAGTCAATTAATACATTATGGGTAGCGCATGACAGACAGTATAAAAGAGGCCAGAAACCATGAGAGTGTGTAGAGGGAGACAATTTAACAGATTAATTCCTAAGTTGAGAAACGCAGAAGTAATTGCTACAGAATGCTACAGATGCTACAGAAATGGACTCAAAAAAGGCTGAAGAGATAATAAACTTGAAACTGAACAACATGTACCCTGCTGGCTTCACCAAGGAGCAGCGGTATGTTCTGAAGCGGAGAGCGGACAGCTATCAAATGCGAGGTAAGTGAAACGGCACTTCATTATTCATTAATCTATTTCATTAGGTCAATGTTTAAAATGCTATTTCCAATGTTAATGCAATGCACCCCTTAGACGGGGAACTGTTCTACTGTAATTCTGTAGGAGGAAAAAAGATGAACAGCAGCACCACTTTGCAAAGGTGGTTTGCAGCCCAGAAGAGGCAAATAGCCTCTTTGTTCATTTCCATGCCAGTAGGCATGGGGCGCACTGTGGCGTGGACCGTACATTGCATGCGATTTTGCAGAGGTATTGGTGGCCTGGCATGAAGGAGGATATTGCCAAATGGGTGTTATTGGTGTTACAAAGTGTTATTGGTCCAGTTGTCTGAATGTTATGGATTTAACATGTCCTATGCGATGCTGACTTGACATGTCTTTGTTAGATTGCCCAGTGTGAGGAATGCCAGATGAAGAGGGCCTACACCATAAAGGACAAAAAACAGTATCATCCGATAGAGGTGAATGCTTGCATTCCATTTCTAGGCTTAAGCAATTTTTAATGAAGCAGGGGGAAGAGTTCGTCAATAACGTAAGTTGTGAACATTGTGCATAACTGAATTTTGGCCAACAGAACATTTTCCAGAAGAGACGGTACTTTTTTCTCATTCAATGAATATTCCTAGATCAACTTCAGCTTGTGTGAGCAGCTGGAAATTGACCGCAGTCTCTGTTCACCATACCATCCCCAGACAAACGTCTTGGTGGAGAAGGTGAACGGAACCGTTCAAGGGCGAATATTGACTTATTTCATGTTACAACATGTCATATAATGTGTATGCATTTTCTAACAATTGTTTTCTATTTCAGAGCCTTAAGGAAAATGGTGAAAGACCACCCGCGGAATTGGGACCTCTACGTCAAACCCACCGTTTTTGGCCTCCGCACAAAAAAGCAGTGCACAACCAAATACTCACCGTTCTATCTGCTATACGGGAGGGAGGCCCGTTATCCTCCGGAAATTCCAAATAAGTGGCATGTAGGAGCATTTTTATTCTTTCACTTGGAATAGAATTGGTAACCAGTTTGTTTTTCACAATGTTCTTGTCATACTTTTCCAGATAAGCCACGACGAAGCGGAGGCCCTAGCGGCTACAGAGAGGCCAATTAAGCCCCCATGTTGCAGAAGTCCATCAAGAAGTGTACCCTAAAGTGAGGGCAAACATAAAGGCTTCACAAGAGCGAGTGAGGAAGAGGAAATGGGCTCAAGGCATTGATGACCAATTCCAGGTTGGGGACAAGGTTCTGTGTAAGAACATCCGCGAGGAGCAGCGGAATGAAGATGGAGAGTGAGCTGCTGGGGCCATACACAATCACTAACATCGAGGGCAAAAGTGTTGACCTGCTGGCCTCAAATGGGAAAGAGCTAAAAAAAGATTGTTTCTCGACAAAAGTAACATTTCGTCTGATTTTGTATTGGAGATATTGCTCTTCGCGCATACTACAGTTTGAAGCATGCCATGGCATGTTGGTCCAAAATACTATTGGAATGCTGACGTTGTCCTGCACTTCTAGTCTGACACTACGTCACCAGGTCATTACAAATTAGGACTGAAACGCCCCAACACCTGCTACCCTGATTAGCCTACCTGTGATAAGCTTAATGCTAATTGGTGAAGTGTCCCTTTAAAACAGAACTGTATCATGCACTCTACCTTCTGTTACACTTTTGCGCTATCCATGTGTAAGGATTTGTCATACATTTGTCATACACCACTTTGCAAAGGTGGTTTGCAGCCCAGAAGAGGCAAATAGCCTCTTTGTCCATTTTCATGCCAGTAGGCATGGGGCGCACTGTGGTGTGGAAAAAACAGTATCATCCGATAGAGGTGAATGCTTGCATTCCATTTCTAGGCTTAAGCAATTTTTAATGAAGCAGGGGGAAAGAGTTTGGCAATAACGTAATTTGTGAACTTGTGAACATTGTGCATAACTGAATTTTGGCCAACAGAACATTTTTTCTCATTCAATGAATATTCCTAGATCAACTTCAGCTTGTGTGAGCACCTGGAAATTGACCCCAGTCTCTGTTCACCATACCATCCCCAGACAAACGGCTTGGTGGAGAAGGTGAACGGAACCATTCAAGGGTGAATATTGACTTATTTCATGTTACAACATGTCATATAATGTGTATGCATTTTCTAACAATTGTTTTCTATTTCAGAGCCTTAAGGAAAATGGTGAAAGACCACCCGCGGAATTGGGACCTCTACGTCAAACCCACCGTTTTTGGCCTCCGCACAAAAAAGCAGTGCACAACCAAATACTCACCGTTCTATCTGCTATACGGGAGGGAGGCCCGTTATCCTCCGGAAATTCCAAATAAGTGGCATGTAGGAGCATTTTTATTCTTTCACTTGGAATAGAATTGGTAACCAGTTTGTTTTTCACAATGTTCTTGTCATACTTTTCCAGATAAGCCACGACGAAGCGGAGGCCCTAGCGGCTACAGAGAGGCCAATTAAGCCCCCATGTTGCAGAAGTCCATCAAGAAGTGTACCCTAAAGTGAGGGCAAACATAAAGGCTTCACAAGAGCGAGTGAGGAAGAGGAAATGGGCTCAAGGCATTGATGACCAATTCCAGGTTGGGGACAAGGTTCTGTGTAAGAACATCCGCGAGGAGCAGCGGAATGAAGATGGAGAGTGAGCTGCTGGGGCCATACACAATCACTAACATCGAGGGCAAAAGTGTTGACCTGCTGGCCTCAAATGGGAAAGAGCTAAAAAAAGATTGTTTCTCGACAAAAGTAACATTTCGTCTGATTTTGTATTGGAGATATTGCTCTTCGCGCATACTACAGTTTGAAGCATGCCATGGCATGTTGGTCCAAAATACTATTGGAATGCTGACGTTGTCCTGCACTTCTAGTCTGACACTACGTCACCAGGTCGTTACAAATTAGGACTGAAACGCCCCAACACCTGCTACCCTGATTAGCCTACATGTGATAAGCCTTGTCTGCAGCACTCATTCCCAGATTGACACGAAATCACCATGGTTGATTGGTTGCAGCAGTGCTGCACTCCCTCTCCAAATTTCAGAACGTCTCGCCCATTTTGAAAGCCTTTTTCAGAAATGTGAAGTGGGTGGAGTTATGGGGTGAAGTAACTCTTTAATTTTTATTGTGTAGCTTGCTGTTTGTAATCTTTTGTCATGTTTGCCTTTTTTGTAAGGCCTAATGTTAGCTGTTTTTTGTAGGGCAATATATATATTTTTTTTTCATCTGCCCTTTTGCGCAAGGGAGCTTTTCTTGCCTAATGTTAGCCGTTTTTTTGTAGGGCAATCTTTTATTTTTTTTTCATCTGCCCTTTTGCGTAAGGGAGCTTTTCTTACCCAATGTTTGCCCTTTTAAAGGGGTTTTTTTTTTTGGAATTGTTTGGAATTTTTGTGGAATTTTGCCTGCCTTGTTCACAATAAAATAAATTGATTCTCACTTCATTGTGGTTAAATTTTTGTCCAAACGTTATGTGAAGGAAAAGGTTGTCTGAAGTATGCACTCCTACTAGGCTTCAAATTTCAGTTCTTACACCAATTAGGCTAAATTGTTTTTCTGATATCCGAGTGCGGGTGAGCCAATATAACGAAAATGATGGAAAAGGTTGTGCGCATGTTTTATTGAAATGTCTTTAGTCAGAGCTTTGGGAACGTGAATGCACCGGTCATGTTGGCATATGCCCATGCAGCTTGTAGGGATCATATGCAATTGAGGAAACGGCAGTTTCGAACAAGGTCCGAGTGTTAAACTGCTTGTGACCAGAAATGAGGTTCACCTACAAAATGAGAAACTTGAAATGACGAGCATTGTAGGGGTTGCAACTAGGCTACTTGCCTTCCAAACATAACGTTAGGATGGGCTATAGCTTTGGGAAGGTAGCCTATGCCATATGGCAATATAATATGCTTCTCGTAAACCAAAGGAAATGGTTATTGTTCGTTTCACAGCCTCAAATACATCTGTTTCCAAGCCAGGGTAACCAGTTGTTTTAGACCCATTGTTTCCGAATCCGTGCGCTGCCTGTTAGAATGTATGACACATCCTGACACATGGATAGCGCAAAAGTGTAACAGAAGGTAGAGTGCATGATACAGTTCTGTTTTAAAGCCTAAATCAAGGTAACCAGTTGTTTTGGGAAGGTTGGGATAAACGGTGATTCATGATCTAGTCTACTGAGTGAAAAACAAGTGATATCTCGCAAAAGTTGCGTTAATCGATAGCATAGTCGGGAGCGAATTACACTAAGATGCAGATGGTTTTGCTGAGGAGGGTTCGAATCCGGTTACATGTCGGCAGTCCGACATCCTGCCAGTCCGACATCCCTTTCGTCCGACATGCCGCTATTCAGACATGGTGTTATTCCGACATGCTGCCAATCTGACACATTTTTAGTACCCCCATTCCGACAGTTTACAAATCCTATTTTTTTTCCACGTCAATTTAACGGACCCTATGAGCCCGACGGACGCAGTGCGTCAAAAAACACACCCATTACATTGCTCAGAGATTATTAGTCACAGCGAGATGAGACCTATATTGCATGAAAGAGCTCAGAACCGGGGCTTTCCAACTAGACTAGACACGTGTCTGTACGATCAAGTATGAAAATAAAAATAAAATCATGAATTTAAATGAAAGTAGGCCTATATCCTATATCCTACTGCTGTGCTGTGCTGTGTTTTGCTGTGCTGTGCTGTGCTGTGTTAGTGCCGTGCTGTACTGTGCTGTGCTGTGTTAGTGTTGTGCTGTGTTAGTGTTGTGCTGTGCTGTGTTAGTGTTGTGCTGTGCTGTGTTAGTGTTGTGCTGTGCTGTGTTGTGTTGTGTTAGTGCTGTGCTGTGTTTTGCTGGGCTGTGCTGTGTTGTGCTGTGCTGTGTTTTGCTGGGTTGTGCTGTGTTGTGTTGTGCTGTGTTTTGCTGGGCTGGGCTGTGTTGTGCTGTGCTGTGCTGTGCTGTGTTAGTGCTGTGCTGTGCTGTGTTAGTGCTGTGTTAGTGCTGTGCTGTGTTAGTGCTGTGTTAGTGCTGTGCTGTGCTGTGTTAGTGCTGTGCTGTGTTAGGGCTGTGCTGTGTTAGTGTGCTGTGCTGTGTTAGTGCTGTGCTGTGTTAGTGCTGTGCTGTGTTAGTGCTGTGCTGTGTTAGTGCTGTGCTGTGCTGTGCTGTGTTAGGGCTGTGCTGTGTTAGTGCTGTGTTAGTGCTGTGCTGTGTTAGTGCTGTGTTAGTGCTGTGCTGTGCTGTGTTAGTGCTGTGTTAGTGCTGTGTTAGTGCTGTGCTGTGCTGTGTTAGTGTGCTGTGCTGTGTTAGTGCTGTGCTGTGTTAGTATGCTGTGCTGTGTTAGTATGCTGTGCTGTGTTAGTGCTGTGCTGTGTTGTGTTGTGCTGTGCTGTGTTGTGTTGTGCTGTGTTAGTATGCTGTGCTGTGTTAGTGCTGTGCTGTGTTGTGTTGTGCTGTGTTAGTATGCTGTGCTGTGTTAGTGCTGTGCTGTGTTGTGTTGTGCTGTGCTGTGCTGTGTTAGTGCTGTGTTAGTGCTGTGCTGTGCTGTGTTAGTGCTGTGCTGTGCTGTGTTAGTGCTGTGTTAGTGCTGTGCTGTGTTAGTGCTGTGTTGTGTTGTGCTGTGTTAGTGCTGTGTTAGGGCTGTGCTGTGCTGTGCTGTGCTGTGCTGTGTTAGGGCTGTGCTCAGCTGAGCTTAGTCAGATCAGATTAGTCATAGATCAAATCAAATGACTTTGGGCAATATCAGACCAATACAACGATTTACAGCACAAAACAGTAACCTTGTGTGTGTGGAAACGCAAACACACACACTCATAAACACACGTTTACAAACACACAGACACACACATGCACACACACACACACTCACACCCACACCCACCCACAGGAAGTGATAACGAGCCACCACAATCACTTAGCTCACCTCACACTCCTCCTACTTGCCAACCCCCCCCCCCCCCCCCCGCCCTGTCTACAGCAGCCCTTCTCAGTCGGCCCCGTAAAGAGTTATGGTGTAGTCCACCAGCAATAAGACCTTATTAAAATAAGAGGTGGCAGCAATGAATAGAGGGGGGGGGGGGGGGGGGGTAGGTATTGACAGCTCCAATGTAGAATCTGTCTTAAATCACACAGCGCCCTGCTAGCATGAGAGTGAGGCTGCTGATCACATTGACACACACACAAACACACACACACACACACACACACACACACACACACACACACACACACACACACACACACACAGCTCGTACTATTGTGTATATGTCTCCTTTGTAGTAGGAGAGAGCAAATTTATGTTTGAGTTTGTATGTGTTAAAATGCTTAAGTACTTGGATACGGCTCCTTAAAGGCCAATTCAACACCCAAGAAATATGTACCTTTAATAGGCGCTAGGTGTGTGTGTGTGTGTGTATGTGGAAGCAGGTTTGAAAGATTGTGCGTGTGTGTGTGTGTGTGTGTTTGCCATATCAGAATGAGATCCACGTTCGAGGATATATTTTTAACAGCGGGTGGCAGCACGGGCTCCCAGCGATGTCAATTAGCCTCGGGCAAAGTGACGGCATCTGTAAGGACTTCACTTCTCCACCCACCTCCCCCCTCCGCCCTCTCTCTCTCTCTCTCTCTCTCTCCAAATACAGAAATGAATAAATTAACGGGTAACGGAGAGCGAGCGTTGAGAGGAAGACGCGGGCGAGGTGTAATGGGTTTCATTTTGCCGAAATCAGGTTAATGAAAATAAAGAGCCGGGGCCACGTCTTGTCAAGTCAGTGAAGCGCGAGAGAAAGTTTCTAAACGCGCATCTCTGAGTGCTACTGTGGCAGCCCAGATAATTCCAGCTGTCCAGATCTCTTGTACGCGTCCACATATATTCACACATATATTCTCTCTCACACACACACACACACACACACACATACTGTCTCTCTCCCTCTCACTCACGAACACACACAAACACACACATACACTCATCTCATCCAACAGCCATCTGCTAACATGTGACGTGCTGTGTCAGACCTCCCTTTCTCTTCATACAGAATGATAATGAGTAGTGAGAGAGAGAGAGATAGAGAGGGGAGGGAGAGAGAGATAGAAAGGGAGATAGAGAGAGAAAGAGAGAGAGCAGGAGGTTCGGTGAGAGAGAGGGAATTGATGAATTACGCTTTATTGTACAACAGTATTAACAACTCAGAACGGTCATGTCAGGGACTAGCCTGACGAGCCAGACCCACATCAAGATGTAGGGTCTGGACACTCACCGTAGACAGGGCGCAATCGGAGGGGTGGGAAACAGTTGTCTTTCAAATTCCCTCCCCGCAATAGGATAACGCTAAACGAATCATCTTCTTGTTTTCAAATAACAGGAGGCGTAACCTTCCCTCTCCACGCAATAGGATAATGCTAAACGAATCATCTTCTTGTTTTCAAATAACAGGATGCGTTACCGTCGCAACTTCTGGTCGCATGCCATGTCAGTCACCATTATGTTAAGCCCACCCACCGACGCTGTGATTGGAGCGCTGGTGCTGGGGGTTCTCAGCTCCCTGGCTCAATAGAGAGCCGAAGTTCCGCCCCTTCCGTTTGCCTCCATGGGACCTATCTTTGGATTTTTTTTTTAATGGCAGTCAATGGAGAAATATAAATTATTTTCTGGTCCCGATTGTCTTGTGCCTTGAATTACCCATATGATGTTTGTCAATTTTAATGACAATTTTCCATGTAAAGACATTTTAAAAGTATGTCGTAACTAGTGAATTACAACATTGTGAAAGATCGTGTTTCCAACGACTACAAACACATCAGTCGCGTTAGTGACGTTAGACCAATTCACAGCCACGGGCGCCAGCAACAGGTCTTATTTGAGCTTCCCCCTTGCCGATGAAAATATCATGAGTCAGAGGATTAAACACATCAGATAAGTTGTATTTCATTCATAGACTGTACAAACACTACTGTTAAGTGACTTAGCTGGCAGCAAGACGTAACCGTTAACTAGCATAATAGCTAGCTAACTAGCCAGCCTCTCGTTTGCTAGTTGGTGACGTGCATTGTTTGAGACGAGAGATGTAGTCCACTGAACGGATTCGCACAAAACTTACATAACTTTTAAAGTCTAACGAAAAACAGAACTTTATTAATGTGAAAAATTATCTTTTAAATTCCCACACATCATATGTGAAATGTACGGTCCAACTCGAACGAGACCAAAAAATAATTGTTATCTCTCCATTGACTCCCGTGCATAAAAAATCGTGAAATAGGTCCCATAGACCGGAAGTAGAAGGGCGGGACTTCGGCTCTCTATGGATCGTGCCTAGACTGCCCCGCCAGCCAAATTACATTTGCTGCCGCTAGGGGCGTCTAGATTTCTAGGCTAGTCAGGGACAACACACACACACAAAGTGAGAGACCTCTGAGGTTCGCCTACAAATGGGATCCAATGCTGCCATCGTTGCCCATATACAGTAAGGAGTTCCGGGTGTGAAACTGCCTATGGCAAGTTGCATTGTAAGTTAGCTTTTGGGGTGGCAAAGATCAAAGTGTGCCGTCTTCACCTACCGAAGATCACACTATCCACTCAAAGGCAGAGGACAAAATTTTGTTATGCAAAGCATTTTCAATTTCTTCGTCCCTGCGCGAGTTTAACAGGTGCGATAATTGAAAATGCCCATGTTACAATATTATGGATAACTCCCCCACTGCAAATCACAGACTTGTTTCCTCAATGTGTGTGTAGAGTCCTTTCCTTTCAGGTTTAACAGTACCCCTAAAGGACCACATGTGGGGTGTGACATTCACCTTAATTCACACTGAAAAGAGTGCACAAACCATTGTTGATCTTAATGGTGCCCTCTCCAACTCTGAGATGTGACCGAATTACTGTGCGCCTTAAGCTTTGAGCCATATTAGTTCAGATAGTTCACCTTTCTTGTGTTGTAAGGCTCAGGGTACTGCCCAGTACCAGTTGCTCCAATCAGGTTCTGCATTTTCATGATTTCAACCTCAAGGTTCTTGAGGGACATGGTTATGACCTTGGTGACATTGCAAGTGTATCCTTGGCAGAGTTGTTACATTTTTGTTGTTGCTATATCCCACCATTGTGACAGCGAGGAGTAAAGCGCCTTGTCTGTTTTGAGTACATCCCAGAGGTAAATAAAACATTGTTTAACATTTGAAGGATCCAAAAGTGATGCATTGAAATGCCAGTGTGTTCTCCTGGGTTTGATATTGCTTGTGCTAATGTGGAAGATACAAAAGTATTAATCACCCACATCCATAAAAATTGGTCGGGTGCGAGATCAACAAAAAAGTAACGTAAAGATCCACACACTGAAGCGCTCCCAAAATATATACAGTATTATTCATACACACACACACACACTCACTACAGAAGGAAGAGAGAGAGAAAGAGGAAGGTTATAAAGGACTGATCAGCCAAAAAGGTAGGACAGCAAGACCATGTTGGTGAGCTAGAGCAGAGAGACGGATGCTTAAACAGGAAGAGAGAGAGAGAAAGAGAGAGAGAAGAGAGAAAAGGTACCTGGATGAGTATCTTTCTCAGGCAGACAGATAAAAAAAAAAGTGCTGGATATGGGTACATTCTAGGTTGCCTTCTGTGAGTAACTGACTAACTGACATGGATCAGGTCATACCAGCACATACACACAGTGGTGTGTGTGTGTGTGTGTGTGTGTGTGTGTGTGTGTGTGTGTGTGTGTGTGTGTGTGTGTGTGTGTGTGTGTGTGCGTGTGCGTGCAGCGCGTCACCCCATTGTTGGCAATTATACCCTTTTCCCTTTTGTGGGGGAGCTGCTGGTTGGCGGTGCCTCTCTGTGAAAGAAAAGGCTCTCACCTCAGCTCTCTCTCTCCTCTCCACTCCTTCTTTCCTCTCTCTCTCTATCCCTCTGTTCTTTCTCTCTCTCCTCTCTTCACTCCCTCTCTCCTCTCC
>NC_085009.1:22932975-22970475 GCF_963854185.1 Sardina pilchardus
CACACACACTCAAAACATGAAAACCCCACATGTGCAGCCTAGGGCAAAGCATTTGAGGTCACATGTGGTCTCTCTTCTTGTCTGGCTAGCTGGAAGCTAGGAAGTGTGTGTGACTTGTGGTTGTGTGTGTGTGTGTGTGTGTGTGTGTGTGTGTGTGTGTGTTTAGATACAGCATAACTGGTGCAGAACACCTTTCCCTTTTTTCTACTCCCGTTTTCCAGAACCTCTGCACTTGTGACTCTACAGAATCTGTCCACAACCTGCCTTTACAGGACACCCCACAATCTCTGCTGTTATGGCAACTGGCGATGCTAAATCAAGTTTTTTCTGTGTGTGGTGTTGATGATGGGACCAAACCCATACACATAGAGCAGACATCTCACAACTGTCTTTTATTTCTTTTTCTTTTTTCAACTTACCCCAAAAGAAGTGGTTCCTTCCCAATGCAGACCAAATTGTAGTGAGGATGTTCAGTACAGTGATTCACATTTAATACACATCTAGCAGGTGGTATAATGGGTGCACGAAAAAGCTGTGTGATGGCTCTCAGACGGACAACATACTGCAAAAACATTAAGCAACAATTTCACTTTTGTTGTTGTTTTCGTTCTTATTTCTTCTGTTGTTATGATACAATTACTTTCAGATGGGAGGTTTTTTTTGTGACCACAGAAAATGCACTGGGTTCTTTTTCTCCCTTTACATTTTTGCTCTCCAATCTCATGCGGTCAGGACAGACACATGGCATGTTGTATTTTTCAGATGCCATCTGAATGTAGGTGCATTTCAATTAACGACATCTTGAACTAATTGAAAGCACTTGAGAAGGCCATGTTGTTCGTCAGAGTTAGCAGAAGGCTGATTTTCTGTTTATTTTTGTAAAAAAAGATAAAATGCTGTCAGATTGTGCACTGAACAAATCTACGCTAAGTGCCGACTAAAATTCAATAAATGTTTGTTTATCTAATTATCTTGGTCGGAAAGGTCATTGTGGTCCAGAGAAAGTGAATGATTGTGTTTATCACCATGCTCGACTGAGAGTCAGATTTGAGTTTTTCCACAAATTCTCAGACACCATTTTTTTTCTCCTCAAATATAAATCCCTGCATGCCAGAGTCTATAGGCCTAAAGTGTTAAAAGCTTGTCACGTTAACATATTTATAAACCAATCAAGTTATACTCTGGGCAAATGTTCTCTTAAGAACATACAAATCTCCTCAACTAACACAAACACAGGGTAACCTTTCAGTCACACTTGGCTGTAAACACAAACAATCTTTTCTTTCTGTTTTTTTAATGTTCTGTCTTTTTTCTTCTTCTTTAGGGAACATTTTTGTTGTTGGTTGTGGGCACTGGAAACATTTAGCTGTGAGCCATGCGATCCCGCTGACCTGGCCAAGCCCATTCTCGCTGTCTGCCGTGCCACGTTTCCAAAACCGCACGCTTCTCCGTTAGCCGTCTAGCCACGCTAACAAGGCTGGTTTTGGGCTAATGATGACCTGGGACCTGCTGTTCATCACGAATATCTGGGGATTCCTTTCCCACACACACACAGACACACTCTCTCTCTCACACACTCAACACACACACACACACACACACACACACACACACACAGAGACACACAGAGACACACTCGCACACACACTCACACACATACTGTACACAAACGTGAGCACACTCGCACACACAAACAGACACAAACACAAAGCGTTTGATGCTGTTTTGTAAAAAAAACCCCAAGGGTAATCATCAGTCAAATGCACTGGAGGACTGTCGTATCTATCGTAACTATCATATTTCTGTTTTATTGTCAGCAAAAAAGAAAGCACACTTTACAGATGGCCAAACATATTCATAATCATAAAGCATCACACAGCAGGAAGACAGAAACCCTCTTGTTGTACTCATCCTCTTTATGATCCAGCACAAGTGCATGAGCACAGTGTGCGAGTTCAAACAGATGCGGAGATCGCTTCTCGTAGCGCATGCCGTGCGTGTGACCCGAGCTCCTCTAATGACAGCGTCTGTGTTTTACAAACGTCTGCGTGATGAATTTGGGCGCAACGCGATGCCAGGGGTTGCAAATGTGCGAATGTGCTTTCGAGCGACAGCCACACCACTCCGGGCCTACTCTCACAGAGAGGCTCCACGGGGGCGAACATCAGAAAACCCTCGTTCACCAGGAGACAACATCTGCAATGCATCAGAGACACTAAATCACTACCATGCTTACATGCAATAGGATGTTCTAATGTGTTACAATGGGATGCTGTTTCTTAGATCCACCCTACTGAACGCACGACCACTCACATCCGAGACAGGCGTGCAAAACACTATGAGAAATCACACATAAATCTGGGCGAATTTGTACCCCCATTAAAATACTCCCATCTTATTTAATCAAAATGATTATGTCTATACAGCTTCATTTGTTTGCTAATTTGCCTGAAACAATATATTTTTTTCCAGTACCATTTTATTCATAAATAAATATCTGCCTCAAATATTTGCCTGAGTTAAAATCTAAATGGAACGTCTTTCCTGCAGTCTAAGTTCCAGAATCTTCTCGGGCAACCTTTTGGTGTTCTACAAAGAACTCTTAATCTCTGAGTCACAGGGCAACTGCTCAACGTATAATCAGCTCCATCTTGTACCTTTTGAAGCTTCTGGTAAATACTCTCTTAATGGATCTTCCACAACAATCCCAGCACTTCTAAACTACTACTGCGAGAGACTGGACTCCTACAGAATCTATACGATTACACTCATCCCGGGTCTTTATGTTAGAATAATGATCATCATTACGGAAAGGCCGCCTCAGCGTTCCACTCGTGCGGATCAATAGCCAGTGTGTGTACCGCCGGATTTCACTCGGTGACTGTCATTGTGTGCCGATTACACTAAGGAGACAAAACACACACACACACACACACACACACACAAACACACACACACACACACACACGCACACACACAAAGAGACTCTGAGATACACAGAGAAAGCAATTTTGCAGGGAAGAATATTGGGTGTTCGGAGAGGATGGGAGGTGGGGGGGCGGAGGGGTCCTTAATGGCAAACAAAAGCAGCCATTATGGAGGTGTCTGTGTGACTACAAACACTATCACCTCTTCAACCACTCCCCCCTCACCCACCCCCACCACACACATACACACACACACACACACACACACACACACATACACACACACTCCCCACCACCATGCTGCTTCCATTCAGAACGCCCAGAGGTCCAGCAGTGTTCTGTGGCGCAACACCAGGATGACAAATGGTTGCTTAAAGAGCATTCTAAGAGGATTACTGTCTCTCTCCCGCTAGACTGGGCGAGCGAGACAGGCCGCTGAGACAAGAGAACGGAGAGAGATGGAGGGGAAGAGAGAGGGATGAAGTGAGAGAGAGAGAGAGAGAGAGAGAGAGAGAGAGATGGAAGAGGAGAGGGGGGGGTCTCTTGTGCACATGCTCGTGTTGATTTATTAGGTGTAGAGGCAGAGTAGGAAAACACCTTGTGAGTTGAGGAGAGAAAAGGATATTTATATAATTATATTGCAGATTTATCACGCGCAGTGACATTCCTCACCGTCTTTCTGGGTTGTCAACACCTCGGTGGAACACATGCCGGCCTCTCAGCCTTAGCCTCAGCTCTGATGTTGACCCACTCTTTTGTCTTTACAAAGCGAGATGCTGCGTTGTGGTAATCAGGACCATTAGGATAACTCCAGGTGGATATTGGGTTTGTGTCAGTGTTTGTGTATGTGTGTGTGTGTGTCTGTGTGTGTTGCTATGATGTGTTATACATAAATAGCTGAATCCACAGTTTTGTAACAAAGGGGGGGGGGATATATGTGCCTTACGTCTCCTTACACACACACACACACACACACACACACATTCACACACTTATAACCTTTAAGAAGTAAATAAGCGGGTAAACAGGTGAGACAGCCGAGTGCTGTGGCTTGACCTCAGATAATCTCGGGTCACACACACACACACACGCTGGCAGACGTTGGCAGCTTGCCCGCCTCCCAGAATTGTGTGTGTTTCCGCACGGGTCAAAAAGAAATCTGCCATTTCCCGTGCCACCATTTCACATCTCTGACGGCGACTATTCAGACGAGTTTAAACCCCTCTTCGCCGCCTTTTACCGAATTCAAAAGCCGCCAGACAATGGAGCTCTCTCCCGACAACAAAAGGCACACGACTTGTTTACTGATAAGGGGTCTGTAATCGTAACAACAACGGCGGCGACGGCAGCAGCGCGTTTTTTTTAACTCAATTTATATGTAAATGTAATATTTCCGACATAATGAGCTCGCTGTGTCATGTCTGCATGCATGTGCTCATCTTTGTTTGCATCTGTGAGATTGTAACTGCAATCAATGCCATTACCTGATTTCTCTCTCTCTCTCTCTCTCTCTCTCTCTCTCATTTCCCTGTTTCCTGTTATTCTGGCAGAGATTTGCATAGCTTATTCAGTCGTTCGGCTTTGCCTCGCTGACTACTAAGACAGCTAAAGAGCAGACAATAGTGTTGGATTCCACTCAAAGCCCGATTGTATCAATTTGCACCTCTTCTGCCTTTCTTTTCTTCAATCAACAGCCGTCAAGATCATCTTGTGTGCCAGCGTAAGTGGGCAAACAATTTCGCTGGAGGAGACCACAATCATCCCATTCAATTTCCGACGTAGCGCATCAACGTTTGTTCTATTCGTCCATTTTCTTTTTTTGTCCCGTACATCGGGCGCTGACCAAACCACTGCGGTACTGTACCATACTGTGGCGAAGAAGGGACGTGTGAATGGACCGGTTTGTGTGGAAGCTCCCCTTTTGATTTTAATTGGAGTTTTGCAGAGTCACAAAGCACACACACACACACATGCATCATTGTGCAATAAGCCAATGGCCCATGCCCCCCCGCTCTGCCAAAGAGCGCAAGTCAGCACTTTACGGGATGTTAGGCAGACAATGCAGAGGAGAAGAACGTGTGTGAAAAGAGGGAGAGAGCAACAGAAAGGGAGTGCAGAGGTGGAGAGATGGGGGACTTTTCCCCCCCAAACCATGAAATGGGGAAAGCGGAGGTCCTGAAGACTGCCAAAGGAAGTTTTTTTCTTTATTTTTCGCAAATCGCCATGAAAATGGTAAGAGCAACAACATACTCAAACACTAGTCAGGTGTCCAATCCATTTAGCGCTTGCTGCTATGGTTTGCTGCCATTTCCCTGATCGGCAGGTCATACAGGGAATGTTGGAGCATTTGTTTTTACAATGAGTCCCAAACACAAATTTAAACACTTGATTTTGACATTTCTGACATGAGAATTGAGAAACCAAGAGTAATTTTAGTTTTCAGCTTAATATAACACATATGTAGATACATTCCTCATGTTTTGCCAGTACTGTAGCAGCCATCAGAGAGTCAGCATGTAGGCTATCCCTATTTAGCCTTTAGTGTACATATCTTTTCAATGATAGATTATGTAAAACTACAGGCTGTGATTTCACAGTTGGGACTCTGCGTCACTCTTTCCTAAAGGCCTAAATGCAACGCTTAACGTGTTGTGATGTATAATAAAGGTATCGCTACACATAATGACTGTTTTCCCTTCTCTGTGAAATTAGGGGTTGCCATGACGCTCGCTCGGCTGCACACCTCCTTTGACCGCAACCAAAACAGCTGGCCCGCAAACTGAGCGTCCTCCAGCCACGGTGTCTGGCTGTCTGTCTGTCTGCAGGAGATGTCTGGAAAGTTAAGGTCAGACCAGAACTTAAGATGTTTCACAGAAATTACACACTCTCACTCTCTCTCTCTCTCTCTCTCTCTCTCTCTCTCTCTCTCTCTCTCTCTCTCTCTCTCTCTGTCTGTCTCTGTCTGTCTGTCTGTCTGTCTGTCTCTCTCTGTCTATCCTTTTCCCCCATGATGCATCTCCACAGCTATGTGCAAAGAAAACGTGCTAATATAGCCAGGGCTGAGAAGCAAGAGAGGGCGTTAGTGACATTTCACCAACTCTACAGGAGAGCCAAAACAAATCTAACTGCTTCTACATGTTCACAGTTAAAGAACTGTTTTTTTTTCAATAACTTTATATTTATACATGTTTAACTTCTATAATGTTGTCAGTTAGAAAGAGCTCATCAAGAGCTTTCAGGTGATATAACTCAATTTCGACCAAATTGTCACTTACGCCCTTTTGCTTCTCAGCCCTCGATAGGGCCTCTTATAAGGACAGCCTGAGGTGTTCATCTTACTCTATCCTATTGAATGATGCTTTCATTTGACCCCTAATGTAGTTCACAGCCTCTCAGAGTGCGGGCCGGACTGGTTAGTACCCATTAGTGGACGTATAGGCCACACAGAGTAGGCATTTTCTTTTTTTTTGTTTTATATTTTTTTGGGCTTTTTTTGTGCCTTTAATTTTGACAGGACAGTAGAGAGAGAGACAGGAAGCAAATGGGTGAGAGAGTCGGGGTGGGATCCGGAAAGGACCACGGGGCGGGAATCGAACCCGGGTCGCCGGCGTGCGGTGCAGGTGCCCCAGCCAGTTGCGCCACGGCTGGGGCCTGAGTAGGCATTTTCTATATCATGTGGAAATGGTTATTTCTTTACAGTCTATTGAGCTCAATTCACATCAAAGATACACGACGAGAGTGTAAGTGCGAATGAAATGTTGCAAGTAGTTGCAAGCCGTCGCAAGCTGTGGCAAAGCATTCAACATGTTTAGTCACAGTTGCAAGGTTTTAGAATGTTGCGTCGCGGTTCGTCTCGTTGCGGATCTTTGGTCCGAACCCTACTTTATAGTTTTTGTTCATATTTCCACGTCTAAATTAAAGTTCTTCTGTAGCACCATCTGTTACTATTTCTTACATCACTTATCTCTCCTCTTTATCCGGTATCCTACAGACAGACAGAGAGAGAGTGAGAGAGAGAGAGAGGAGAGAGAGAGAGAGAGAGAGAGAGAGAGAGAGAGAGAGAGAGAGAGAGAGAGAGAGAGAGAGAGAGAAAAGGAGAATCTTTAATGATGAAGAGGAAGATGCTCTTCCTCCATGACCTATGGTGTCTAGAGATGACAGACATCCCTCTGTCTGTGAACCTCGGAACCTAGGATGTTGTATAACATAGATACAGTATGTCTATTTCAAGTCTCAGGAACCCCAGAAGTCAGACTTTACGTAATGTTCTTTTCCATCCCCAGAGCATTTTCACAAGATTAAAGTACTTTTTCACACACAGAGAAGGTTTAAATACGTTTTTTTTAAAAAATAGAATGTTTGGTGTTCCTTTAGTGGTACTTGCTTTGTCCACTTTCATCTCGTCACTTGAATTCAAACGATCAGCTGAATAGTTGAAACACATGGTTATCTAAGAGAGTATAGCTTCCTCATTGCAACTGCAATAGTTAAGCAGAATATATATTTTGCCAACACATGTTGTTAAAACATTTATGACTCTTGTATAACATTTTCACAGGGGAAAAAAAACAAAACCAAACCAAACCAAAGACCAACATTGAAGACCCGCTCACTCTAACCTGCTGGATGGCGAGAGGCACAGAGAGGGGGAAGCTGGGAGAGGAATAGCAGACATGAGGGGGGAAGAAGGTTGGCATTTTGAGTTAATCCATGGGGTATACATGGGCAGCAAAGCACTGCAAAGCTCCAGGTTAGTGGGAGAGGCAGGCAATTAGACTCATTAGGGTATCCGCACTAAGCCTGCCAACACGCAGCATCACACGTCAACCCCCCTCCACCACACACACACACACACACACACACACACACACACACACACACACACACTCGCGCGTGCACACACACACACAGGCGCGCGTGCACACACACACACACACACACACACGCACACGCACGCACGCACGCACGCACGCACGCACGCACGCACGCACACACACACACACACACACACACACACACACACAGGGATGGCGTAGAGAGATGGAAGACTCGAGTCACGACTCCAGAAAAAAGCATGGCACACATTTGCTAATGGATAAAAAGGAGAGTTGGCACACTCTTGTGTGTGTACATGGGTGTTTTGTTTATGTGTGTGTGTGTGTGTGTGCTATGAGACAAACAAAAGGAACAACAGTGCCGAAAAAGGGGATGCTGCTGAAGGTGTTGAAGCTTAGTAATACCAGTGCATTATTTACTTTCGGAAATATAATTTGTGAGTGTGAGTGTGTGTCTGTGTACGTGTTTAGAATGTGTGTGTGTGTGTGTGTGTGTGTGTGTGTGTGTGTGTGTCTGTGTCTGTGTCTGTGTGTGCGTGCGTGTGTGCGTGAGCATAGGAGAAACAACAGTAACAACACTGAATACGAGGTGTTTTTGAAAGCATCACAGCTTAGTATTTTAGCCATTTTTTTTTTTTAAATCGGTGCCGTCTTTGCAAGTGAGGTGAAGCTGGAAACCTCCTTTGGGAAACATAGGTGCGAAAAAAACACTCCATTATGCTATATTTCTGAAGTTGGGTGAATTAGCATGAATTGAAAGAATCAACAGTGTGTGTGTGTGTGTGTGTGTGTGTGTGCCCAATTCTAACGTGAGAGAAACATTTAGTTTGATGCCTCTCTGTTAGACTGCTGGACTGAGGCCTTGTTGTCACAGCCGGCTAATTTCTCTATAGATTTCTCACCGGCCCTCGCACAACCCCCCCCCCCCCCCCCCCCCGTGCCCCCCCCACCCCCCCATCTCATTGCCTCCATAGCCTGCACTCATTTCTGCCTGTGAGCGAGTACCATTCATCAAAGTTGGCGTTTGGAAAATACCTTTTCTCACCAGGATGGAGCATATCAATATCGCTTATTTTAATTGCAACACTCTGTCGCAACACCATTGTCCCTGGGCACAAAGCACTGTGGACAAATAATTATTTTCTTTATTGATATGAGAGGACTACTACTATAGTAGTAGTATAGTACTATTATCATAGTAATATCAATAGACTGTAGTAGCATAGTATTAATAGTGTTAGTAGAAGTAGTAGTTGTAGAAATACAGTAGTTGTAGTAGTACTACAGTAGTAATAATAGTTGTTGTAGTAGTAGTAGTAGTAGTGGTAGTAGTAGTGGTTGTAGCAGTAGTAGTAGTAGTAGTAGTAGTAGTAGTAGTAGTAGTGGTGGTGGTGGTAGTAGTAGTAGTAGTAGTGGTGGTGGTGGTGGTGGTGGTGGTGGTAGTAGTAGCAGTAGTAGCAGTAGTAGTAGTAGCAGTAGTAGTAGTAGTGGTTGCAGCAGTAGTAGTAGTAGCAGCAGTACCAACATCAGTATAATGCCTTCTGTTAGTCTGGTGTGCATGTAATGCATTTTCTTCTCACTGAGAGGATGTAACAGCCGAAAGCATTTTAAAAATCCTCCTCTAAAAAAGACAATGACAGTGGCTTTGTGAGCGCTGCTTTGGAATCAGACAGGGCTTAGCATATCATAAGCAGGTGGAGGCCAGCGTCTGATTACTTTGAAAAAAGTGCCTGTGTGTGTGTGTGTGTGTGTGTCCGTCTGTTTGTTTGTGTGTGTGCGTGTGTGCGTATGTGTCTCTCTGTGTGTGTGTGTGTGTGTGTGTGTGTGTGTGTGTGTGCATATCATAAGCAGGTGGAGGCCAGCGTCTGATTACTTTGAAAAAAGTGCCAGTGTGTGTGTGTGTGTGTGTGTCCGTCTGTTTGTTTGTGTGTGTGTCTCTGTGTGTGTGTGTGTGTGTGTGTGTGTGTGTGTGTGTGTGTGTGTGTGTGTGTGTGTGCATGTGTGTGTGTGTGTGTATGCGAACAAGTGTGAGTGTGTGTGTGCGTGAGTGTTTGTGTGTGTGTGTGTGTGTGTGTGTGTGTTTTTTCTCTCCAGTAATCTCGATTCTCGACACAAGGCGTCGGGATTCACGGACGAGAGGAAATAACCCATGAAAGAGACAAGAAAGAAAGAAAGAAAGAAAGAAAGAAAGAGAAAGAGAATGAACGGCTGGCCCATTCCTCTCCTCTCAAGTCTCAAGGTAACGATTGAGTTTCCGAAAAACAGCGTGCGGCCGCCCGCTCTCCGCCTGCTTGCTTGCGCAGCGCTTTTCCCTCTCGTCGCGGCGAGTCCCGTCGTCATCGTCGGTTTACATTGCGTGTGTTATTGCGCGGCGCGTTGAAAGATTTAGAGCCATCAAATCACGCTCGAATGTTAGGAGGCCTCCATGAGAAAACACATTGTGTGTGTGTGTGTCTGTGTGTGTGCGTCTGTGTGTGTGTGTGTGTGTGTGTGTGTGTGTGTGTGTCGGGGGGGCACTGTTGTGTTTGCCGAGGCACTTCCATGTACGAGAAACTTGAGGCCAAGGAACTGTACAAAAGAAATAATTGTGTGGTTTATTGTGCAGTATTTTCCAGCCCTTGTCGTGGACTTTTATGTAGCAGAATACAGATGGGAACGGACTCCCAGACCGGGCATTTTCTAAACGCGGTGGTATCGTTTGGACCCACACTCAAAACACTGTGGCTTAGTTCAGAGGAGATGCAATCTTCCTTTGCGTGCAAAAATCACACATACAAGCCAATATCTTTTTTTTTTTTTTTTGGGGGGGGAGGCCGGCTCAGTCAACGAGGACCCTCAACCCCAAACTTCACAACAACCTCATCGTGCAACGCACTACAAAAGGAAGTTATGAAGAGCCAACGTTTCCACGGGATGTTTTGCAACTGTTGTGGTGTGTGTGCGTGTGTGTGTGGGTGGGTGTGTGCGTGTGTGTTTGCACACACACACATGTCTCTGTGTGTGTGTGTGTGTGTGTGTGCACACACGCGTGTGTGTTTTACCTTCTTCAGTAAACATGTGGTTTCCATTTGAGAGTCTATACTTGAGCTTCGTGGGACTCTGAGGGACTGTGTATTATAGGACTGGATGCAGCCATTAATATTTCTTCTCAGGCTCCAATGGGGGCTGTCCTGTCCTGTCCTGTCACAGTCACACGCCACAGTGCCAGTCTCGCTTCAGCACACCCACAGCACAGCAAAGCACAGCACAGCACAGCACAGCACAGCACAGCACAGCACAGAACAGCACACTATGTCTCATATCATGTCTGCTGCTGTTACTGCTGCAGCAAAACGTGGGGGAAATGGGAGGGGGGGGGGGTGTTAGTATTTACCCCTAGAGTGAGCCATTACAACATTGCTTCAGTTGAGAAGTTTCACACATCTAACTGTATATCAGACATAATCAACGATCATTTGATTCAAGGTCCCCCATTATGTTTTGTGTTTGATATGAAAGAGAGTTCAATGATACAGCGCGCACAAAAGATAAATACTGGGTGCTAGACAGAAAAGCAAAGAATGAATGTATACTTTTTTGATCCCGTGAGGGAAAACCAGTTCTCTGCATTTAACCCAATTTAACCGAATTAGTGAACACACAGTGAGGTGAATCACACAACCCAGAGCAGTGAGCTGCCTGCCCAACCAGCGCTCGGGGAGCAGTGAGGGGTTAGGTGCCTTGCTCAAGGGCACTTCAGCCGTGGTGGACTGGTCGGGGATCGAACCGGCAACCCTCCGGTTACAAGCCCAAAGCCCTAACCAGTACACACAAGAATCTGGCTCCTTAGCGGGGTTTTTTTTATGCTATATCAGCACGTGGAACGTTTCGGGCCCATGGAAAAAGGGACATGTCTGATGAAAGGCTCTGGCCCAAAATGTTACACGTAGTGATATACTGTTTTTAAAAAACGTTAAGGAGCAGATTCTGGTGTGTGGACTCATCGTTCTTTTCTTTGTGTTTGATATGTACGTACCTGCATACCTGACTGCTTGTGTTTATGGCACTATTGGTTTACTGAACATGTCCGATGTAGCTAATCAAGCGTACGATAACTACACTGGTGTCAATCAGGTATACACAGATGATATACAGATGTAGTAGAAGGGTGGAACAGTAGGCACAGGACTGAGAGCAGGCCAAGCCTTCAAACCCAACCCGACACACACACACACACACACACACACACACACACACACACACACACACACACACACACCTAGCTTCAGACACCTAAATGCTCTTGTCAGTGAATTCCCTCTAAAAGATATTCTCAGGTGCTCAAGCGACGTTCCTCCATTTTAGGCCTGTTCTGATTTGCGGTGTCACATTACATTAACCATGTTTAAACTATTAAGGAGCCGACGAGGTCACCCGGTGCAATTCTATCACTTCTCCTAATTTATGAGGCATGATTTTGGAGATGAACTCAACTGCAGGCGTCCCGGCCGCAAATGTATTTCCCAGAAATGCACTGAAATAGGACCATATCAGGCACTCTTCCACTAACGCAACGTCCCCGGCATCACTCATGTTGAGGTCTGACCGACGCCAGGGCGACGACAGTGACAGGGATGCTAAGCTCTCAAATGATGCAAGTTGAGAAGACTATTATATGCTAACCTCATTTATGCTATTTTTCCCTCGTTGGGCCTTTGCTCCAAATTGCAGTGCGCAGAGCGGTTATGAAACTCATCCTGTAGGGATCCCTCTTGGTCCTCCTCGTTCATGCAACATGCATCTTCATAACGGCTACAACCACTCTGTAGTGTAACAATCACGGCTCAAGACAGCACCATTAAAAATTTACTAAACACAAGGGAACTCTCTCTGTCGTAAAATTGTGTAAACACAGACGCAGACAACAACATCTCATCTCGTTTTTAACTCCTGCCTGTAATCCTGCCTTGCCCTTAAACAATATATTTTTCCTCGAATATTGTGTTTGCTAATTAAAGATTGAGCCATCTATCTTTATTTTAGTGGTCATGGTTATTTGTTTCTGCTGGATGCTGGAGAAGCATGCCTCTCCAACAGCAATACCTCAAAGGGTGTGTGTAGCCAAACTAAAACAGTGGGGCCAGATAGCTCATGAGTGTAGATCTCTAGAGGAAGTGCTGGACTCTGAGTCAGGTTAGATAAGGACATTCATTGGCTGTGGACCACACGCCACAGTGCAATTCAGGGCAGACACCAAAAAACAGATAGGCACCAAACAAGCCTCAAATGAACACAATTCTGCAGGTTCTGTAATGTTAGCATGAAATGTTTTATCTTTTTTTTCTTGTCTGTCCAATCCTAGCTCTTCTTCATGTTAAATTAGGATTGAAAAACACCTGTGGCAGTGCCAGTCCCAGTGCATTCTGGGATAAAAAGAAAGAAATGAAAATATAATAATTGATAATATCATAAATGCATCAAATATTAAAAGTTTAGATCACATCCTATCAAAGATCACATGATATCGTTTTGAAGTCTATGCCTGTCCTCTATGTCAGTGTTCTTAGGTAACTGGTCTGGCTTTGGAACCCACAATTTCCTATGTTCAGGACCTTGTTTAGGCTATGTCGATGGCAATGACTGACATTGACTACGAATAAAGCCTGTTAAAATAAAGGTACAAAATTAGATCTGATAAGGTAGCATTTTGAATAAAAGCTCCGCGACCCACCCAGAATGGTTCCGCGACCCATTTTTTGGGTCCTGACCCACCAGTTAAGAGACACTGCTGTACGTGCTGGGTACCTGTGTGCTCTGATTGGGCTGGTTAGATAGCAGTGCAGTAGAGTAATCGTCAAGAAATCGTCAGAAACAATATATTTAAGATCACAATATTCAGACCGGCCCAAAAAATCCTCCCGCATCTCCCAAAGTAGCCACCCCGGGCCTGGGCTGGGTGGGCGGATGCCATGCGCACGTTCTGACTTCCACCCACTAATTGTACCGTACAGTTAATATAAATATCTTTGACGTTAAGGATGTTATAGAACATAATAGCGTTATAGAACATACAGTAACAATTAACGTCAGTTACTTTGCTGAGTAACTAGTTACTTTTACAGTTTGGTAACTGAGTTACTAACTCAATTACTTTTTGGCAGAAGTAATTTGTAACGGTAACTAATTACTTTTTAAAAGTATGATGACCAATACTGGTGCTGTGCTGTACTGTGCTGAGCTGTGCTGTGCTGTGCCGTGCTGTGCTGTGCCGTGCTGTGCCGTGCTGTGCTGCTGTAGAAGGGCTTATCTGGCTCTTGCCCATTCAACACGGCCCATCCACCTCATCTGGGCCTGAGTGCTGGAGGCTCTATCAGGCTCACCAGCCTCCTTCAGCCCTGATCCCTCTAAGAGATCTCAGAGAGAGAGAGAGAGAGAGAGAGGCAGGCAGAGAGAAAGTGGGACATGAGAGGGATAGTGGGTATGAGAGAGAGAGACAGGAAGAGAAAGACAGGCAGATAGTGGGTAGAGACAGAGAGAGAGACAGATGGTGAGGAGAGAGAGACAGATAGTGTGTAGAGTGAGAGAGAATATATAAGAGGAGTAGAAGGAGACGGATGTAGTGAGTACAGAGAGAGAGAGACAGAAAGAAGAAAAGAAGGAGATGAACATGGCGAGCAGTGAGAGAGGGAATCAGTGTGTGTGGGGGTGGAGGAGTGCAAAGGCTGGGGTGGAGTGGTGACCCTGAGTGACAGAGGAAGAGAGTAGGTGGAGGAGGTAGAGAAGGAAGTGATGGACACAGAGGCAGAGAGGGAGGAAGAGTAGGAGGAGATGGAGGAGGAGGTGGTGGTGGAAGTGGTGAGCTGGTCAACAGTCTCAGAGACCTTGACTGTGACTGTCGGCGCTTCTGTAGTATCTTTTCCTGATATAATATGTGGGTAAAACTTACTGGAGACGGTGAGTCTAGTTTTCTGTGAGAAAGCTGATGACTGTTACAGTACGGCTATGTATAGACAGCCATATAAGGCAGTTGGTGTCTTAGGTTAGATCTTTAGGCCCAACTGGTCATCCTAAAACTGACCAGGGCTAAATTCAGGCGAGAAGGCCTTCAGTTGGTGGTCAGTTTGAGTGACAACACCAGTAGAACAGTGTATGTGTGTGGAGCATAAAAGCTCACTCAAAGATTTGTCACGAGAGCATGCTTCATGAACCATGGCTTGGGTGAATAAAGCTATCACAATCTTCAGTATTCTTTCATCTTGGAAGTTTCATTTTTGGACTATTGAATAAACCATAATTTGACACGACATATTGGCGACCACCGAAGGGACCTTGTAAGGACTTAAACAAAAGGTAGGACAGTCTCACCGCCTTGATGGTCAGGAGGTCAGGGGAGAGGCTGATGTGCACAACTTAAACAAAAGTAAGCGCTTTGCTTAATTAGCAGCCTCTCCTTTGATCAATTGGCTCACTGAGGTATGGCTGTACTAGAAGTCCTCCTGTAGAAGAGCCCTATTTCTAAAATATAAAGTAAATGATACTGAAGATTGTGGGAAAAGCTTTATGGTGGTGTGTGTAGTGTTAGTGTGTGTTGCATGAGGTACAAGCACTCTAACAGAGAGTGGCTTGGAAGTAGTTGGAAGACCTGGGTCATTAGCAAATAGAATTAAGAGTATTGTTGTGGCAAGCCAAAATATTTTTGTGTACAGAGACTATTATATAGCAGGGCTATTGTATATAAGAGATTTAATACTGCGAGGCGGTCAGAGAATATAACATAGCTGGGCTATTGTAGATAAGAGATAAAAAGATTTAATACTGCGAGGCGGTCAGAGAATATAACATAGCCGGGCTATTGTAGATAAGAGATATAAAGATATAATACTGCGAGGCGGTCAGATTTATAATACAGCAGGGCTGTCAGAGATATAATAAGGATCCTCGAGGAAATGGTAAAAGGCCAGTGACTGGTTTTATGAATGAAACGAAGTTCTTCTCATGTGTGTGTAAAGGCCTGTGTGTAAAAATAGCTATGGAATGTCTGGTGTGAATCTTGGTGAGGAATAGAGGATGTCTGATGAAACCTTCACTGAGGTTGCTTTCATACTGGGTCCGGTCCAGCGGACCTAGTGTGAATGGGCCCTAGGTTTAATGGTTAAGCAATCTAGAGACTGATTTTTAGAAGGGGAAAATATTTCACTTTGGTGATGTTTAAGACTGTAAGTGTTGTGTTGAAGGTTTGGTCTTTCATGATCAAAACATTAGAAATGATTGATAAAGAGAATGTGGTAGTGGGAAATTGTTCTTCCACTTGATACCTACTAATTACCTAAGTAATGTGCGTGGTTTAAAAGTTGGTAACGGCAGATCAGAATGACAGAGTTCTGAATACAGTGGACAGATGTCCGCTGAAATGGATTGATGCTGGCTGAGGAGTACCTCAAGCTGAGTATATTGTGATAAAGAAAGACAAAACAGGTGGAGGTTTCAAAAGGCTGTGAAGGAGTGATTGAGATAACTCTTAAACTTTAGAGTTATAGAAGTTTAAGTAATAGTATAAACGAAAATAAGCTGAAATAGCAGTAACAATGTAATAGCCTGTTATAAAAATAGATTGTCAAGGGAAAGCGTCATTGCTTGACACTGGGGGGCTGCCGTGGTGGTCATCTTGACCTGTTGGGATTTGTGTGTTGTAACTATGTCTAAGAGAGAGACACAAGTCTGGTGGTTGATGGTTGTTGATGTTGGAGAATGTATGGTTCCATTTTGAATGATTGTGATGATAAAGAGGGTTTACATGTTTTGGTGTTAAACTGTAGTTTATTGGTATATAGATAGCATAGGAGTAGTTCAATTCATGAGGTGTCTTGATTGTCTGGCATGTCTGGTGTTTTTAGGGTGCTGTTGGGGTTGAGAGGTCATTTCAAGTAGCCTTGGGACTATTATTAGAGTAAGCTGTGGCCTGGTGGAGGAAGGCTGTATATGTGCTATGGGCTATTTTGGATGAGTACTGTGCCGAATGGAACTTTTACTTGTTGGGGTTATTTACTTATAAAAGATGCCGATACAAGAATGCATCGATTTGAGTAAGTGTTATGGTAAAGTAGAGTTTGAAATCCAGGCTTTGGAGGACCACTTACGGTAGTTCTAGGTGTTGTGGAATGTTGTTGTGTCCAGTATTGATTAAAAGACTGATATATATTACTGTATGTAGTAGGAGGTTGGTAATTTATTTATTTATGTGTACTTATAGGTTACATTATAAGGTAAAGGTATAAGCTACTGTTTAAGATCTTTAAAAGTGTTGCATTGGTATGGGCAAGGTCATCTGGCTAAAAAGCTGGTGTGTGAAAAAGGTTTATTAACAGGTTTGAAGAAAAAATAAAAATTAAAATAAGAAAAATCATTGTGGGCTGTAGGCTATTGTCATATCCTACCCAAATTGTCCTTTGTGTTAAGTGTTGAAAAGAGCTCATCGGGGGGTTTATGTTGTTTACAGTGTGTCATTGTGTGTAGAATAATTTACATGTGATAATAATCGAAATAGATTTTGTTTTGACAGTAAGACTGAAGAAAAGACTGACTCAGACTGACTCAGACTGACATACGACTGTTAGGATGACTACTACACAGGAAATAATTTAGATTATGGGAATATTTATGTTTTTGCAAACTTTCCAGAGGAATTTATTCCTACTTTGGAAATGTAGTTTCCGATGGTGAAAGTGTTTAAACAATATGGTGCAAAGTTAGCAAATATTGCTGGCATTGTTGGGTTGCTAAGCTGTTTGGCCTTTGAGTACTAGTGGGTAAGTTGGTTGTGGTTAAAATGTCATAAGGAAGGTAATATTGTGATAAATTAATTGGTTATAGCAAAAAATGTTTGTAAAACGTACTGTGGGTTGTAATTATGTTAAAAAAAAGACTACGAATAGCTTAATGTTTTATGTACTAATCACAGGTATGGTACATTGATTTACAGTATGTTTGGCTGATTTTGACAGGTATGGTATACATAAAGGGTGAGTATATCCAGCCAATACATAGCACTTATACTTAGATATATTTAATATACTGATGCTATATGTGCTTGTACTTGTAGCCAGGATGTTCAGAGGCTACATGACAAATTGCAGTTAATAGAATCCATTTAGCAAATGTAATGTTTCCCTTTTAGTAAATGTATCTAGTTTATAGAGCAATATGAAATAACTATATGAGGCCTACATACTGTAGGAAATTATACTTCAACTGCATTTGTGTTTTCTTGATAAAAGTTTATGAAAATGTATAGAAAATGGGCTGAAGAATATATAGGTCTATGGCCCATACATGAATTAATTGATTTAAAACTGTTAAAGCAAAGATCAGGGATTACATAATACTATCTTATATGTAATATATAAGACAAATCAATAGGAAGAAATAGGTTAGTCACAGTGTAAATTATACTTATTTAATAAGGCAGGGCCTAAGATATAGAAGTAAGAAGATGACTTGGGAGTGAGTGACCATAGTTGATGGGGAAATAACAGAAGTATGGATATAAGAAAATAATGGATAAAGGCTGAAGCTTTATGATAAATTACATAAGGGCAAGGTAAAGTAGATGATAGAGATGTACTTTAATGAAACATACACTCTGCCTTCAGCATGAGGTCCTCATCATCTCCAGCTAAATGGTAAATATAAAGATAATGTTGCCTCTTATATCTAAGGGAAGACAGGTATGCCAGTCGTAAGGACATGCTGATGTGCAAGGGTTAATCCAAGCTGACTCCCTGTCCTGACCAAGTTCTGAGCAAGTTCAGCACAACTGTGCTGAGTATGGACAAACTAAACTGAGAATTTTAAAGCTTTTGTCAAGGCGACAGTGGCTTTCTGGAGAGCAAAGACGGAACATGAACATACAATGGAAGCTCCTGCAGCATCGACTACATGCGTTAAACACCAATGGCAAATCAAGTCTCCCTATCTGTGCAGCACCAACCCCAATGCAACTGAGGCAAGGCTACCACCAGTTTGCTATGATTGCAAAAAGACTGGACAATGGACACATCTTCAGAAACTGTCTGAAAGAAAACAGGACAGGGAGAGGGAGGAGGCACCTAGGCACTGAAGGATGAACCCGACAGGTATACTGTTCTCTTCCTTTTGATATAATATATCTTTAAGGAGGCCTAGAGAATTCTACAGGAGAAGGTTGGATACCTATATTATAAGGGGGAGTGATGAGGAAACCACGCTGAAGGAATTTTGGTAATAATAACACATGGGTAAGTCCACATTTAATTTATGACTTACTCCAATTTTTAGTATACATTGATTCTTGTTTTGAATAACAGTAATGGCTGTTTAATTAAAATTGTAAAGGCAAATGTTCTGATCAAAGTAAGTGACATCTCATCTTATGTCAAATAACACCTCCATTAATGTTTTAGAACAGGTGGTGTAAGAAGGTAAGGATAACTTAAATTCGCCATTGGTATTCTTACTTCAAAGATTGCTTCTGGACCTGGTGGTCACTCACGCTCAATAAGTCTAATGTAGAATAATTCAGTTTATTTTTAGGGGAAGTAAAGTTTGAAGGAATAATAAATGCTCTAATATATGTTCTACGTATACATATTGGGATGTTAAGAAGTCCCATATACTGCACTACAACATTAGATAATAAAAATGATAATTAAAAAGGATAATGATAGAATATGTAAAGAACCAGGTTCTACCGACAACCCAAGGTAGGGCTAGAGGTGAGCTGAAGTTTCTGACAAATAATAAATGATAAACATATATGGAACTGCAGTTGGAAACTAGCCTAAGGCTAGCTCTGGTGCAATGCATCAAATGTTCACCTTTATGTATTAATTGCACACTGTCCCCTCTAACTAAAATTTAAATTGAAATTGAATTGAATTAAATTGCAGAACATTTGAAACAAGGTATGTTGTAGATATAAAATTACTGTATATCATAGGGAACCTAGCCACGTTACTCTTAATCTCAAAGTACAATTCTAGAATTGTGAAGTAAGGTCATATGCAACATAAATGTAATTGGAAAATATAATAAAATAGATAGATAAATACATGAACCAAAATCAATTAAAACTTATTATTGCCAATTTAGAGAATCTTGTTTAGCCTTTATGCAAAGAAAGATAGAATCAAGATGGTCATAAGAAATTTTTAGAAGATTAAAGAATGTTCACCATTATGAAAAATAGAGAATCTTTTCATCATTGACAAGATGTAGGCCGTTCTAGGAAGAATGGGGGCCTACCGACACCATTGTGCTGCTGAAAGTGACAAAGGGGGGTGAACCCTACTGTAGGTATGATGGTTGTATGCTACTAACAAGGTACCTTCCCCACGGATATACATGTTCATCTTCAATGCGCATGATTGGGATTCATGCGCAAGGGGGGAGGTGAAGAGAGGACATTTTTCAATGAATGTTTTGGATCATTTTTACAGGAAGTTATTGATGTCTCTCTAACACAGTGCCATATGTGATGTCTTCATAATATTAGGTAAGAAATAGTAACTAAGTCACTAGGACAAATAACTGTCATAGAAGGACCATTTAAACATTAAGTGATTGATTACATTGACATGATAAAAGTAACAGACAGACACCCATACATGTTGATAGTGGTTTGCAGGTTTTCAAAGTGTGTGGAATTTTGTTCAGGTCAGTCCTGATAGTAAAACAGTAATTAACTTTTGCATTAAAGAAATGATTCCTAGGTTTGGGATATGATGTCATCAGATAATGGAGCAACTTAATGGCAGCCGTCAAGTAACTGACTCTTCATCGTGTTAAAGATATAGATTTTGTCTGTTTAGTTTACCTAATCTATTACATAGTTGGGTTATCAGAGATTAACAAAAGGGTATTATCTTTGCATTTAGCTATTTATGCTTCAGATGACTAGTGTTTTTAGTGTTGAATACTTAGATAGTTACAAATTCATAGGCTAGCTAACTATAATTTATGTGTAAGTCCTATGGAAGAAGTTATAGGAAATAGGAGAACAATACAGTATATAGTCTGAAGAGTAGGTGTACAGTATTTGCAGGTGCTCAAGTGATCCTGTCTACAACAAGATGCAGAGGAAACATACAGAGTGATATAGGCCACTCCAATAGTGGAAAATAGGAATCAAGAACCCAAAGATGAAGGAACAGAATCAAATGATGATGGTGCATCAGGAACAAAAAACAGGATGCCGGACAGATCTTTCCGGAGAGGCCGAGTCAGAATTCATCTCTCCCGAAGCAACAAAGCCGAGGGTTGGACAGAAATGATTCTGGCATTGGTGGGTATAGTGTTTCTGGCATGTATGCTCCTGTTCCCTCTGTTGGCTCTAGACTTTCAAGCGATGTATCCAGTCTGGAAGGGGGGAGTTTGGATCAACAACCCCTGTCCCAACAACAACAACCAGGAGCAGAGTTCAGAGATGCCGGATCTGACATCTCACAATCCAACCACACCACTAACCTACCAGGAAGTGAGTCAGGTATCTGTAACAGTAATCCCCAGCCAGCCACCGACAACAACAGGCACATCCTCAACCCAGGAGGAGATGAACCTGTTATCCGTTCCGATGAGTACCACTCCATCACCGACAACAGCGAATACACCGACAATTCATCAGGAGATAAGCCAGCCACATGTTCCACTGATCATCAGTGCGACATCGACGAGTCAGGTAACACAGAAATTATTGACTGATCAAATTTTATCTACCAAAACAGACTCTGGAACCAAGGAGAACTTTGCGCCACTGCTAATTCAGCCACGGATCGACGGTTAGGTGTCTGTAACACCACCAAAGGACAATCAAGTGTCCAACGATGCTCTAACTGAAGTCAATGCCATTCAAGCCATCCCTACTATGGTGAAAACCACTGAGCAATCCAGCACCACACTAGAGGATAAGTTTGTATTACTAACAACAATAACTAGTGTAAAAGATGTGAAAACTAATCCTAACCTATCAGGGGATAATGTAATAACTGAACCACGTGAGAAAAGAGTAGTTAAGGAAAGATATGAGTTGTCAATAGATACTTTATGGGAAGATAGCCAAGTCATGTGTTTGATAGCATTAATAACTACTTCTACAGAAGCAGTAAATGATAACATTTGTGAAGGGCTAGTGTTGAGTTAACGGAAGTAGATGTAGGAATATGTGTGCTTCTGTTTGTGTTTGTGCTTTCTTTGTTTCTTCCTTGTCTAAGATCAAAAGTGCTCAAAATAATGGCTGGAAGGAATGGAATGCAAATGCCCCTGTTGTTGATAAAGGATGAACAAATGACAAGCTTGTTGGAAGGAAACACCTGATATGGAAATGGCGACAGGTCAGCCAATGATGCCGCAGCTAACTCTTCTCCTTGAGGATTGGAGAAGGGAGGAGGATGCTGAAGGCAATATTGGAAGTGATACCAGTTCTCTTGCCAATGATGTGGCATTGGATGTCAATACTACCTCTGGCTAATATTATGGCCAAAGGATTACAGGAAGATTTGTTTTTGCAGCAGTCGTAAACACACCTCACACTTGAAGCGCAGCATCCAACGCGTATTTATACATTTGCGTATGCATTGACACCCATCCCCAGGAAAACAAAGACTGGACATTATTGTGTGAAATTGAGTGTTTGCATGTTGATAAGAATTTGTGGATGATAGTAACCAATTGAGTGTGTGGTCCTACATTTAGCAAAAGCATAGATTATGAGAGGAAAAGCCCATCAAAATCTTTGATGTGAAATTCATTTGCTTATGTGCTGTGATATTATGGGAATGGGAAAAGCATATGTGTAGTAGAAGGGAAGTTTCTCCTCTTGCTTGTGTAGACAAGTGCCGCTGCCACGGCAGGGTAATGGAAGAATTTTCCTGTAACGGTTTTCTCCTCCAGTGATGACTGAGGTTTTCCGTTAAAGTTTTCGCTTCCATCGAAAGGAATTGAAATTTGTCATTCCAATTGGTAATGATTACTACACTCTTTGATTTGATTTTAGAGTGGGATTGGAATAAGGGTACTTGTACTGAAATGTACATATAATTGTTGTAAGTGGTTCTTAGTAGTATCAGTTGATGTTGAACCACCAGTTGTGTTATTAGAAAATTGATAGTTGACTTATCTGTGGTAACATAGAACAAATTTTGGTTAAACGTAAACATGGATCCACTTGTGCTCAACGACTGCATTAGTATTGATAAAATAATGAATACAGTAAGGATAAAGGTTTTGCAGTTGTCTGAGTACTGGTGTACTCAAAGGGGGGAATATGTAGTATCTTTTCCTGATATAATATGTGGGTAAAACTTACTGGAGACGGTGAGTCTAGTTTTCTGTGAGAAAGCTGATGACTGTTACAGTACGGCTATGTATAGACAGCCATATAAGGCAGTTGGTGTCTTAGGTTAGATCTTTAGGCCCAACTGGTCATCCTAAAACTGACCAGGGCTAAATTCAGGCGAGAAGGCCTTCAGTTGGTGGTCAGTTTGAGTGACAACACCAGTAGAACAGTGTATGTGTGTGGAGCATAAAAGCTCACTCAAAGATTTGTCACGAGAGCATGCTTCATGAACCATGGCTTGGGTGAATAAAGCTATCACAATCTTCAGTATTCTTTCATCTTGGAAGTTTCATTTTTGGACTATTGAATAAACCATAATTTGACACGACACTTCTGACCATCAAGGTCAAGAGAGACAGGTGCTGATGGTCTGGAGAGGTGGGGGTTGGAGTGTGTGTGTGTGTGTGTGGGGGGGGGGGTGGTGTGAGAGAGTCAAGCTGCAGGTGATAAGGAAGCTGTTGAGAGAGAGGAAGAAGAGGAGGAGGAGGAGGAGGTGAAGGATGCCGGCTAAATGCAGCCGGATCATCAGCAAGCTCCTGGATACAGTCCAGCTTTATCGTGTCTGTTTATTTGTTTATTTATTTCCATCCACCTCTGTTTGTTTATTTATTTGTGTTTTTATTTATTTATCTATTTATTTCGGCACTCCCCCCACCTTTTCTTGGGGGCGCGCCGCGATAAGAGCCTGATTACGTGTCAGCCATCAATTTCCCCGAGCCGTGCCACTGTCTCCCCAGCCATAAATCCACCTCTGACAAGCTGGACTCCCCCCTGTCACTGGAACACTCCTCTCCTCTCTCTCCTCTCTCTCTCTCTCTCTCTCTCTCTCTCTCTCTCTCTCTCTCTCTCTCTCTCTCCCCCCCACTCCAGTCCTCTCATCTTTCTCTCCCTCCCTCCCTCCATCTCTCCTTTCCTCCTCCATTCTCCTTCTTCTCCCTGGATTCCTGTGTACCCTATCCTCCCCTTCATCATCACAGGTTTCCTCTCACCCCGTCCGTACCCTCCTCCTCCTCTCTCCTTGTCCTCCTCCTCCTCTTCCTCTCTCCTCCTCTCTCCTCCTCCCCTCTGAATGTCCGCTACCGATAGAAATGCGGCAAGCCATTATCTCAGTATGTGCGGGAAACCTGTCTGAAAACAGCTACTGTTTCTATCACTTCCATTACCACAACCTTCTCTTCCATCCTCCTCAACGTGTCTTTCGGCTCACGTTGTATCACGTTCCATAGTATGCTTCAAACTTTGGGATTCAGAAGGTATTTCTCTCTTTCTCTGCCCCCCCTCTCTCTCTATCCATCTCTCTCTCTGTCCCTCCATCTCTCTCTCTCTCTCTCTCTCTCTCTCTCTCTCTCTCTCTGAAGTTCAAGTTCGAGTATGCTTTATTAGCATGAGAAAATATGTTTGCATTGCTAAAGCAGAACATTTAGACATACATTTACAGAACATAATGTTTGGAATACAGTACATGGCAAATATATACTGTAGGCCTATGTATCCAAAATGAACAAACTGCATGCATGTGTGTATGCTCTCCATCTATCTCTCTCTCTCTCTCTCTCTCTCTCTCTCTCTCTCTCTCTCTCTCTATCTATTCCTAACTCCTTCCAGCGCCACATCCTCAGCCCCATCATCACCACAGCAACCGCCCTCTCCTCCCCATCCTCCCTTCCTATCACCATATTTGGTTTCTCTCCACTCGCTCTGTGCTATATATCACGTAGCATTAAGGCTATTATATCCAATTTGTGGGCGCTTGTGAACCAGAGCTTATAAAATGTAAATTGGCATCGGTTAGGGTCACAGCGTAAATGTGTTGATGTGTTGTGCCGCCGACTCGTTGGGGGAGACATCTTTGGGAGCAGGCTGTAATTGCATGCTTCTCTTCCCTGACTATGGCCGCTTCCCTCCTCTACTCTCCCGCCTGCTCTCTATCCCTCGTTCCTTTTCTTTCACTTCCTTTTTATCTTATAGCTTTTTTTCCCGATGTGTACTGTTAACACAGCTTCTTTCACTTCTTAACTTGCTTTGACTCTCAACTTACTTTTGCCTTCCTAAACTTCACTTTGTTTTTTTGAGACTATCCTCTCATCCATACCTTCCTTCCTCTCTCTCTCTCTCTCTATCCTCCACTCCACTCATCTTTCTCTTCCTCCCCACATCTTTTTCATTACCCATTGTCAAAGCCTCTCTTTCTCTCTCTTATTCTCTCATTCCTTCCTCATCCACCCATCCTACTCCTCTCCAAACTCTTCCTTCGCTCTATCATTCTTCGTCATGTCACTGCCATGCCCAACACTTTTCCTTCTCTCCGGCCTTCTCCATCCTCCTTACTCAACACACACACACACACGCACACACACACACACACACACAAGTAGCTCCTCAAGATTGGAAAAAGACCTCAGACTAATGCAGATTTAACTGATTAATCAATTGTTTGTGTGTGTGTGTGTGTGTGTGTGTGTGTGTGCGTGTACAGTGATCTGTTCCTCTCTGTATAGCCATGCTTAGTATTTTAACCTTGTTAGTGTGACAGTAGTACTACACGTGGAGTTGTGGTCCACTATAACAAGGAGAGAGACCCTGTGAAATCTGAACGAACAGCAAGACTGAGGCGATTCAACAAGAGGTTACAGTAATACGCTTATACAAATACGAACACAGTTTAAGCTTTAGGCCACGCGTTCTGACTGAGTTTGCAATAACAAAACGATCGAGGTGATGCCGTAGCCTAATGAAACGTTCCAATAACACACTACTGTCATTCGTGTCTTCTAATGCTGTTAAGCAACAAGTTCCCTCCTCAACTCATAAAAGTGAATCTTCCCCTTACAAGGCCTCAGGAAATGGCATCTGCAAATGATTGGCCGTTAAATGCTTTTAGCACCTATTAATTACATTAGGAGGCCAAATTGGGCAGGCCAGGTTTGATTTATTGCGGCGCTAACTTGTTCTGTCACTCTTGGGGGACGCGTGGTCGGGGGGGTGGGGGGGAGATGGAGAGGGAGAAGAGCCTGTTAGGTGGAGGGAGAGATGGAGGGAGACAAGCCAGGCCCAGCCCGCTGACCTCAGAGAAGCCTCACACTGACCGCTGGTGTGTGTGCTTGTGTGTGTGTGTGTGCGTGCGATTCTGCATGTGTGAGTGTGTGTGTGTATGTGTGTATGTGTGTGCAAGTATGAGTGTGTGTTTTCTGAGTGCGCGTGTGTCTGTCTGAGTATGCATGTGTGTGTGTGTGTGTGTGTGTGTGTGTCTGAGTATGGATGTGTGTGTCTGAGTATGCATGTGTGTGTGTGTGTCTGTGTGTCTGAGTATGGATGTGTGTGTCTGAGTATGCATGTGTGTGTGTGTGTGTGTGTGGAGGGAAGGTAGGGGGAGGAGTGTAGCAAGAAGCTGAGGTTCTTCTGCCCCTCAAGATTTTTTTTTCAGTCAGAGCAATGAGCTGGTGGATGGAAAACATCAAGAAAAAAAAGCAGTGTGTGGAAGACAGTCTGGTAAACAGAGAACAGATTGATTTATTTCATTTTATTTGTGTGTGTGTGTGTTTGTGTGTGGTGTGTGTGTGTGTGTGTGTCCGTGTGTGTGTATTTTGTTTTCCAGCGTTGCCAACCACCCTGACCACGGCCCTGGATCTCGTCCTCGTCGTCTTCGTCGGAGGAGGACCCCCCCCCCCCCTCTCTCGTTGTGAAGCCCAGTCTTCCAGTCCAGTCAGTGTCTCGGAGAAGCGTGCTATTAAAGAGCGGCGCGGGCCCACGGATGACTCCACGTCTGTGTGTGTGTGTGTGTGTGTGTGTGTGTGTGTGTGTGTGTGTGTGGATGACTCCACGAGTCAGCGTCAGACACGCTTCTCCCGTGACCTAACCGACGGCAATTTACATTTTATAAGCTCCGATTCACAAGCGCCCGCAAATTGGATATAATAGCCTTAATGCTACATGATATATTGCACAGGGCGGACAGAAAACCAAACACTGCTCTCCATCCCTGGCTTTATTGTATCAGTTTGGCATGGTTAGCCATCAGCCTTCAGTCAGTTCGGCTTAACTTGCTGGATGACCTTGTTAAAGGGCCTTGAGTTTTTCCCCTCCCGCTAGGGGCTTGGCTTTGCGTGCCAGCCAGGGGAGACTCTGACGGAACCAAAGGCACTTTTGAGTTCTCTGCGCCTTTGCCGTCTGGGAACTACAGATATCCCTAGTCTCTTGCATAGGTAATGACATAGGGCATGAACCATTAACCTTTGACAATCCAATGCAGACACTAGACCCCCGCCACCCCATCTTCCAAGATTATTCAAGGAATGGGAAGCGAAAGGGGGAAAAAATAGATAGAGAGAAATAAAGAAAGAAGGAAAGAAAATAAATACATTTTTTTTTTAAATCATGTTGGTGGTGACTCGTCGACAAAATCCTGGACAGTGACCTTGAGACGGGAGCCGAGAGGCGTGCGAGAATCGTCTCCATTCCCACCCCGGGGAGCTGTTTTTTTTTTTTTTTTTTTTTTCCCGGTGCGGTTGTGAAAATGGAGTCGGTGGATGAGTGCTGGACTCCCTGCTGCTCCGTGCTGGAGGCACCCGAGTTTGATGGGAGGAAGTTAATAGCCCTGTGCATTAAAATGACATCACTTACATTCACTTGGACGTTTGTTTCGCAGATGGCGCCCGGGCTGCCTGTGCAGGCACATCGCTCCAAGCTGTTCACTATAAGGCTCTAGCTGCTGCGGAGGAGGAGAGGAAAGGAGGTGTGTGTGTGTGTGTGTTCACTATAAGGCTCTAGCTGTGTGTGTGTGTGTGTGTGTGTGTGTGTGTGTGTGTGTGTGTGTGTGTGTGTGTGTGTGTGTGTGTTCACTATAAGGCTCTAGCTGTGTGTGTGTGTGTGTGTGTGTGTTCACTATAAGGCTCTAGCTGTGGAGGAGGAGGAGGAGGAGAGGAGGTGTGTGTGTGTGTGTGTGTTCACTATAAGGCTCTAGCTGCTGCTGCTGCCGCGGAGGAGAGGAGGTGTGTGTGTGTGTGTGTGTGTGTGTGTGTGTGTTCACTATAAGGCTCTAGCTGCTGCTGCTGCCGCGGAGGAGAGGAGGTGTGTGTGTGTGTGTGTGTGTGTGTGTGTGTGTGTTCACTATAAGGCTCTAGCTGCTGCTGCCGCGGAGGAGAGGAGGTGTGTGTGTGTGTGTGTGTGTGTGTGTGTGTTCACTATAAGGCTCTAGCTGCTGCGGAGGAGGAGGAGGAAGAGGAGGAGAGGAGGTGTGTGTGTGTGTGTGTGTGTGTGTGTGCGTGTGTGTGTGTGTGTTCACTATAAGGCTCTAGCTGCTACTGCTGCCGTGGAGGAGAGGAGAGGAGGCGTGTGTGTAAGGAATGCTCCCAGGTGAAAAGAAAAATACAAAAAATCCTCGCCTAGTCAGACTTGTAATAGAGACTCGCTCTCTGCCACGGCAGGTGGTGTTGGGTGTGTGTGTGGGTGTGTGTGTGTGTGTGCTTGTGTGTGGGAAGGTGGGTGTGTGTTCTGCATTGAGTCGATTGTGCTGAAAATGTTGTGCGAGTGAGTGCTCAAGTAAAGAAAATATGTGTGTTTGTGTAAGATTAATTCATTAATGTTCTCATTATCATATTAATCAATTTGCTCATTTAAGATTCCTTAGCACAACAGGGAATCATCAAATAATCAGACAAACTGAAAGGTAAACATACTGAATAGTTGGTCTAGTCTAGTTCAGGAACGTTACGTAGTCTAGACTCAGGCAAACACACATACAGTATTACTATGGAAACCAAACCGATCCCCATAGTGGGAATTATTAAACTCTCTCACTTTGTGTTAGTTCCAACAACACTGAGGACACTTCTTGAATTTCCCCTTGGGAATTAATAAAGTATCTATCTATCTATCTATCTATCTATCTATCTATCTATACAGTATCTATCTATATGTCTATCTATCTATCTATCTATCTGAGGACTTCAGCTAGAGTCCTTCTCTGAGGCCTGTTGAGTGGTGCTCCATGTGGAGGGGGTCAGGGAGCACCTGTTGTCCTCTGCAGGGCTCTGTTGATCACAGAGTCTGGACGCAGCGAGCGAAGTAAATATCATCCATCATCACAGGCTGACCTGTCAATCTTCATTTCTGGGTTGACACTCCCAGGCCTCACACGGACCCATGTGCATACTAAGGGAGTGTTATCGTGACACAGCGAGCCAGATGTCAATGCCTCACTCAAATAATATGTTATTTATTTAATTATTTATCTATTATGGGATATGATAGGGCACTTTAGTTCACCAGTAAAACAGTACGGACAGTCTTCCGTCAGCTGATCCTGAAGCAGGTGGATTATGGTTCTGAATAAAAGTCCACATAAAGTGATGATCGATATGCTCCACCTGCCATAATCTCACATGCCCTTGACTTTGACCTTGGACCATATGACCTTGAAGCACCCAGTCTCATTCATGCAGTGTTTATGATGAGTAAATCTGAACGTTGGTCAAAATCCTCTGGCATTGTCACATACGTTGACTATTTATGCCAGGGGGCATAGATATAGATATAAATTCTCCCATAGTGTTGCTTTACCTGGCATACTGTGCTGAAGTGGTAATACTTCACTCAAGCTGGGCGTTAAGGCTCCGTGCTCCTGAACATCTGCCAGGGCTTGACTAGAATGGAGGAGAGCAATGCATCATAGGTATCTGCGGTCTCTTATCTTAATCAAGCCGAGTAATATTTTGCCTTAGGCAGTGTGTGTGTGTGTGTGTGTGTGTGTGTGTGTGTGTGTGTGTGTGTGTGTGTGTGTGTGTGTGTGTGTGTGTGTGTGTGTGTGTGTGTGTGTGTGTGTGTGTGTGAGTGTGTGTGTGATTGTTTTATGTCATTAAATGTTCTGCACCTCATGGCTCCACTGTGCTCTCTGAAAGTCCAATATATACCATCCCCTGATGTTCTCTCTCTCTCTCTCTCTCTCTCTCTCTCTCTCACACACACACACACACACACACACACGCACACAAAGAGACAATCACTTTCAACCCACATCAACCCTGACAAACACACACACACCGCCACCCGCCTAGCACGCGCCCCAGACGAGCGTTACCATGGATGGTCGCACATAATTTCAAAAGTGTTGCATCTAATTTGATACCCCTCTCAGCTCCCCGCCGTTTCATGGCACTGTCGCCACATGTGCGCCGGGATGCCGGCTCCATTCAGAGGCTGTGCTTCATTAAGGCTGGAGGGCGTCTCTGACACGGAGTACTGTATGTGGCTCTGCTCGCTGGCAGGGCAGATGCTGCAGGGAAGGGTGGGCTGGAGGCTGGGGAAAGGGCCCCATCGCTCGCTCACCCTCGGCTGGAAGTGGTCTCAGACTCCAAGCCATTAGCCTGGCACGCCCTCCCAGTGACGTAACGCCTTCAGGCTGTTTCTGTCGCTGGTCTGGTCAACTGCTAATCGGGAAGGATTTCTGCATTCCCCAAATCTGCGGAACTGCCCCCTTTGGTCGAGAACCAATCAACTTTGAGCAGCTCCAACGGCTCTGAGTAGAGGCGTGTTCAAGGCAGAGGAAAGAGTGTTGTTATTGGTTTAAACTCGGCAAACCGCTTTCTGACATCGACCAGTAGCAAATCGAGGCACTTAAAGGAGGCGGGTCAACCAGCGCTTGGAGAAACCGTGTTAGCACAAGCTGTTGGTCAGACTAAAGTCTCGCAGAGCCTTTGAAAGTCAATGGTAATCAGGCTAGGGGAAAGGGCCCCATCGCTCGCTCACCCTCGGCTGGAAGTGGTCTCACAGACTCCAAGCCATCGCACCTTCAGATGCATGCAACATAATGCACCACCTGTATACAAACAAAGAGACCATCAGTCAGAAACCACCTAACAGTTATAAGTTCACTTAAAGCCTACCTTACACTGGTAAGATTTGGGAAAGATTCTTGAAAGACTGTAGTCTTTTGAGTAAAGTCTGAATGAGGGACATTAGTTAAAATACTACAATCTTTCAAGAATCTTTCCCAAATCCTGTCAGTGTAAGGTAGGCTTTAGCCACACTGACAGACTGTGACAAGATTTGGGAAAGATCCTTGAAAGAGTGTAGTCTTTAGAGTAAAGCTTGAATGAAGGGCGTTTGTTAAAAAGCTACAGTCTTTCAAGAATCTTTCCTAAATTTGTCAGCGTATAGGCTTTATGTGATTAGCAAATGTGATGAATTAGGGACAGAATCAAGGCAAGAATCAGGACAATGCAAAGTTTGGGAAATGGATCTTAGCTATGTTTACAGTGTTGTGTTTGTAGTTTCCATACCCTCAAAAACATCATACCTTCATACACACACACACACACACACACACACACACACACACACACATACATCTACAGCAGCTCACATACTGTGCACACATTTTAAAGCGCACAGACAAAAAATACAACGTATTAACGAACAGAGGCTATCTTTCTCAATTCCAGATGTATTGTATGTACAGTACTAGGGGTCGTGACCTCCAACCAGAAGATGTAGTGCAATAGACCTTAATGGGCCTTGATGGGCCTTAATGGGCCTTATTGTGGAATGAGCCTTATTGTGGAATGGTTGTGAAATGGTTGTGAAATGGTCCTTAATGTATGTATAAAGTTGTTCGTTTAGGGTTGTGTTTTTGTTTTATCACATTACACTTTCATCCAAACAGCTGCCACCCACATAGCATGCAACGACACACAAACAAAGAATCAGTCAAGTACACAAACAAGTGAGTATATACATTCTCACCCACATCCAGATGTTCCGTTCTACGTATGTTCGTGGGGAAAAAAAACGAAGCGGAGTGGCTATTGATTGGCCAGCCTAGCTCCGGTACGACGGCCGTCCAAATCTCCGAGCCTGGTGGATGCAGCTGCAGCTCATGGGTTGAGTCTCCTGCTTAACAGGCCTCGGGTGTTAACACAGTTGTCTTTATGCTTGTTTAGGCAGCAGTGGTTGTTGGGAGGAGGAGGGGGGACAGTGTGTGTGTGGGGGGGGGAGACTGCAGAGACTGCAGTGGCTAAGTACACACACACACTCTCTCTCTCACACACACACACACACACACACTCTCTCTCTCACACACAGACACTCACACACACACACACACACACACACACACACACACACACACACACACACACATGCTGACGAGGCCCTGCAGGGCTAATGAGGTTTTCTCTGAATCGATGCGGACTGAGAGAGGAGAAGTGCCACTTCACTGCCCTCCGAGTCCAGGCAGCACGCACAGGGGTCCGACGGATGGACGGCAGCCATGGGGCTGCTTGGAGACATAAACAAACAAACAAAAACAAACAAACAAACAAACAAACAATGCTAGATGTCTGGTCTCATGCAACCTATAGGGAGGGGCATTGAAATATGCATAATGTTTACTGTTAGTCTATTAATCTACTTTTGTTTGTTAAATTGCCAGTCATAATGCCTTCTGGAGCTGTTTAAATGTGTGAATGTGAGTGTGTGAGTGTGTGTGTGTTTGTGTGTGTTGGGAGTAGCGTCTGTGAATTGATTCCCAGAGGACACAAAGTAGAATTTACCAAGTTTGATCATGAGTGGCGAGGCTGAGAAAAGAGTGAGAGAGAGAGAGAGAGAGAGGAAAAAAAGCAAACAGAAAAAAAAGAAAGAAAGAAAGAAAATCAATCGAGACTGTGGAAAGGTTACAGAGAACAAGCCCAGCCCTGACCAGTGAATGGACGAACACAGTGTTGTTGAGAGATCCATTTGTCCCATAATGGCTTTTTCATTCGCCTCTAACAAGGCCTGCAAAGGACATGCAAGAGTACATCTCGTCCACAGCCACAACTGCCACACCTTGCTGGACACTCCAGGTGGTCAAGTGTCTGACCTCTGACCTCTGACTGTGGAGGAGTACCATGGGCTAGCCTGATTTCACCAAACCCATTCACTTGACATGTGCGGTACTGTACGCAGAGACGACCTTATTTGGCAGAAATACTGCCCCAAGATGAGAGCTTCCTGGATAGTCTCAGATTCAGATTCAGAAAAGTGTATTAGTCCCCGAGGAGCATTTCAGTTTACAGCCAACCCATCCATTAAGGGGTTAAAAGTTTGAAAAGTGCATTGGCATTCACTAAAGTGCATAATAATAATAAATAGACAAATAGATAAGTAAGTAAGTTCTGCAGCAGTCATACGTCTGATGTTTATCAGAACATACTGTACTACCCACTGTGCTTTGGGACAGAATGCAGACACACTGCACACCATTAACACACACACACAAATGCACATACACACGCACACACACAGTCACACACACAGACACAGCCTGGCTGCCCTGTGCTTTCATAAATGGTCATTTTCGCTGCCCAGGCAGGGTGAGTGGAGGCACAGGTTATGCAAGAGGCCCTCTCTCTCTCAAATTCATCTGAGATACTCAGCGGATGGGGGTGGAGAGGGCGAGAGAATGGCGGTGTGGGTGGTGGTGGTGGTGGTGGTGTGGGCGGTGGTGATGGGGTTATGATGGCGGATGTGCTTTCATTTCTGTGTCCATTTGCGCCGGTCGCTGGCGGTGAGGGGGTCATCAGGGCATCTATTCATCTCCGACCCCTGCCCCCCCTGCCCCCCCCCCACCCCACCCTCCTCCCTCCAGTCACCCCTGCCTCTTCCAATAAATATCCCCACACTCGCTCGCTCACACACACACACACACACACACACACACACACACCACAACGGCTGGGCATGCCAGAAGAGACAGCTCTCCAAAGCCATGCGAGGGGGCAGTTGAAGGGGGCAGGCGGAGGGGCCAGACTCGGGGTGCAGGTCTTGGTGTCGCACCGAATCTGTCTTAGTCCGGCTGTCTGGCTCCCAGACTATTATTTAACCTTGCAGAAAGGTCAAAGGCTCTCGAGGAGCCAATGGGAAGACACACACACACATATACTGTATAGTGTAGGGCAAGGAAGACGGATGGCGACATGAAAGCAAATCCATTCATAGCATTTAACTCCGAGGCTAATGCCTTATGGGATTTGTAGTCTTAAAACACTTGGCACACTCCCGGGGTCATGAAATGGTTGGATTTGCCTTATGGGATTTGTAGTCTTAACACTTGGCACGCTCCCGGGGTCATGAAATGGTGGGATTTTACAAACGGAAAGACAAGTACAAAGATTGCATGTCTTTCACACAAGAACATCCATATCACTCGATACATCACACACACACAGCCGAGTTTCATTGGAAGCGTACGGGAAAGTTTCATTCTATTTACTGTCAACTACATTTACAGAATCTGAGCAAACACACACACATAGAAAAAGATCAGATCAAGAGTGTATGGCGGCATAATATAGAATATGACATAATAACGCGTCTTGTGTTGACACAGAGTAGACAGACGGTAATGGAGAAAGTGGAGTGCTGACTGCGTATTGTTCTGCGCAAATGGTCAGTCAATGACTGCTTTAAACACACAGAACAACATCATAAAGATGTGGGTAGTCTCATCACTCCCCCCTCTGAGTTTCCCCCCAAACTAATAAAGCTGTGTTTACACAGGCCCAGTGAACTTTTTTGTTCACCACAAGACCGCTTCAAGTCTGCTAAAATATGCTTCAGATGTTTTACAATGTGCTGGGTTCTCTTCTTATTTAATGTGTTTTTTGGGGATTCTTATTTTTTTCTTCTTCTTTATTTTCAAAATGTCTCTCAAATTCGGGATTACGCAAATATGGCCGGGGGAAAAGGCCCCGGCGTCCAAGAAAGAAGTATGCGATGTGTTTACTTTGCGATGCTCTGCGGTGTGTGTAATCTGACGTCTCTCACACACACACACACACACACACACTCGCCCACCGCCCCACGGCGTGCCAGGCTTCTCCGCAGCGGAGCGCAGCGCTGTGAAGAAACCTCCGAAGGGTTCCCGGCGCTCCGGTTCCTCCAGCCGCCGCCCGCCAACACCACCACCTCCACCACCGCAGTAGCGCCTCGTCGGGGCCAGCTGGACTTGCGGATCCCAGACTCGGAGCTTTGGCCGCCGCTGAAGACCAGGCCTCGGAAAAGAAAGTGAGAGAGAGAGAGAAGAGAGAGTGGAGGGACAGAGAGAATGAGAAGAGAGAGAGAGAGAGAGAGAGAGTGAAAGAGAGGGACAAGGAGAAAGGAGGAATCACTGTTGTGAGACACAGTATGCCATGCTTTGGCCACCTCTGAGGACCAGGCCTCAGAAAAGGAAGAGAGAGAGAGAGAGAGAGAATGAGAGAGAATGAGGAGAGAGATTGGAAGAAGAAGAAGAAGGAGAATGAGAAGAAAGAGGAATCACTGTTGTGAGACACAGTTTGCCATTCGCCTAAGCGCTGCTGCCACAACTTGGACCAGAGTTCTCCCTCACACAGAGAGACTGAGCTTTAGGTTCGGAGAGATAAGACAAGAAAGGAGTAATCCCGCTACACAAACTCGCTACACATTTTTTTTTTCTCTCCAACTCGGCATAAAGGGGTTACAGCTTCAAAAAAAAAAAAAAAGACACACACACACACACACCAGAAAACTGCTCCCACTCCCAAGTTTCAATGGTGACTCTTTAAGTTTAAGAACATTCGACATCCGGAGACAACATGGGAGTATGCAGCGAGTAAAATGTTCTTTGGTTGTTTTCCAGTTGACTGACAGGCGGCCTCCCATTGAGTGCCCTTTCCGTCAACCGTGATACAATTGGCCACAATCATTAGACTTGTATGAGCTGTGTTAGACTATCCGGTCTGAGTTCACCGCTAGTGTTCAGCCCTCCCCTCTCCTCTCCCCTGGCCAAGACCACTTTGTTTTGGTGAGTTTTTGTCGTTCATTAGCGGGCGAGTTTCCCCCTCAACGGGGGTTTTTCCCATGTCTGCATCGATCGCTAATGAACAGGTAGGGTTGAGCGAGGGACAGACGGAACCCGCATGACCTAAGAAACGCGCCGAGTAACCAATCCCGCGGGACGCTTGGGGGGGGGGGGGGGGGGGAGAGTGGAAAATTGTGCAATGAAAGTCAGTCATCCGAAATTGTTCCCACATGCAACAAAAAAAGATCCTTTGGAGGTAAACCCTTTTACAAAATATTCCCTTACCTCTAAAAGTGCTTTATAGGTTTCATTGTGCTTATAGTACAAGTAGAAGTCATCAGAGCCTGGAAGAGGGAAATTCAGAGGACAGTTATGGTATTGTATAAGTCTTTTAATGTCAGAAATAGAATCATTTCAATGTGTTAAGTATTTTATTTAAAGCATTTAAAGGTGCATTAAGGATTTTATTCCTTGTTATAAAATGAAAAAAAAGCAGCTACACATCATGATCATATTGTTTTGAAGGCATACGTTTATTATTATTGGATTTCATAATATTATCATGCGCCTTATGCGCTTTAGAGTGTTTCAGTCTAGTAAAACTTTCCAATAGGAACGTATGTACTGTATATTTAAAATACATATAAAAGACATATAAAAATATAATAACAAAATGTTTTTTTTTTATGGAAAGGCATGTAGTATCCCAAACACCAATTTTCCCCCCTCCGAATCTCTTTTATGTTTTGATGGCGCTGCGGGTGTATGAATCATGAATCACAGTAAAACGCCTCGCTACCACCAAATGACCCCAGGTCCACTTTGGCCCGGCCGCACTGGGACCCATTCATTCCGCGCTGTCTGAGGAAGGCTATTAAGAACGTTGGGGCTGCCTTTCGCCTGTCGCCGGGTGACTGAGTTAATGTCCAGAGACAAATACGAAGTGCACAAACACAGTATTGATCAGACAACATTTCTCTCTCTCTCTCTCTGTCTCTCTCTCTCTCTCTCTCTCGTACTCTTTCTATCTCTCTCTTTGTCCTCTTTTTTCCTCATAGTCCATGTTTTTGGTATTTTGGTGAGACCGGTATTTGCAAAGGATGCTTAGGTTTACTTCGGTTCGCCTTGTTTTGCCCCGACACACTGTGGTGCTTGATGCGACACGTTTCATTTCGATACAGAGCAGGACCGAAAAAAAGCTGCAAAAACCGCCACCATCAAGCACGATCCCAAGTGGGGTTGTGGTCCTGAGGTCTGGTCAAGGGCCCGGGTCTCTGAAAAGATTCATTACGCAGTTAACTGTCAACCGTGAACTTGTCTCGTGGGTCTCAATTTCTGTCTTCGACACGATTCAGAAATGCTGTTTGACGTGACACTGATGAGGAGAGGGACTATTTCAGGGAACCTTTGTAAAGACAGTCAGATAGACATGGCCTAAACAAAACAGAGGATCATCCTAGTCTTGTGATGGCAATCCTCTGAAGATCCTCTAAAAGACACTGAAGATATGTTTGCTTTCCATGTTTGGACATAAATCACATGGTGTCCCCCCCCCCCCCCCCCAAAAAAATGAATAAAAAAAAAACCTTCTCTTAC
>NC_085009.1:22972975-22987975 GCF_963854185.1 Sardina pilchardus
TCGTAGACTTGAATCATAATAATACATCACACAAGCCACAGTTAAATGGGAATAAGAAATGATCATGAAAGTGAGATGAAGGCCCCACGGCTGGCCATGCAGCTATTGGTCCACACAGCAGAGCACACAGGCTAGCCACGCTGTGATTGGTCTATACACCAGAGTCGTCACACGGCAGAGATAAAGTAAACAGGACGCTGCAATCCGCAATCCCAACGTATCGGGGAGATCTCTTGGATTTGTGTCCAGAATTATCCTCAAGACGGTGGGCCGACCCCCTACTGTAGTTTCAACATTTGAACGATCGTCTAATCAAGCCTGGTGAGAAGTATGCACAACAACATCCAAGGCAAATCTAAAACTCGGGTAAACTGCAGTTCTCCTTGTTCCGCATTTTAGCAGCGCTTGCCTGAGTCCTTTATTCTCTGGCGGTGATCAAAGTGATTGTGTCTCTATTTCTGGATGTCACCCGCGGGATGTAATCGTGTCCCCCTCATGGCCTTGCAGGTTAAGTACAAGTTCTCAGCAAATTCACAGCAAATTCACCCGGCTCTGTTACTTGTAATGTAGGGTGACCAGACGCCCCCGGTGTCAGGGGACAGTCCCCGTTTTTGGTTGCCTGTCCCCGGGAAAACATTTTGAGCTTCATTGATACCGTGTACTCCTCATGCTCTTGTAGACAGTACAACTATATATTTCCTATGGAATTACTTTTGCAATATGTTCCCCTGTCCTTCCTGTTCGTTCGTGCTCGTCAGTTGGCTTATCGCGACATGATTACAAGATGGCGGCCAGCGGAGAGATTCTATGAAGTTACTGCTTGTAAACAGTCTTTTTTTTAATAAACTTCCTGTGCACTTCCAAAGTTCTCAGTATCTCGTTTTAAATGTCAGGGCCCTCAGAAGTCTACCAATAAAGTATGGAGCTACTTTGAGCCTCATAAATGGTGTAAAACAGCGATTTATTTGCATGTCTAAGCCGATGCCGAAGCACCCCCATTGAAAACCTGTTGTTAACATCGGCTAGCTAGCGGCAGATTTCTGAGTGCAGGGGGCAGGTCGAGATCAGCTCTGAGACAAACGCTCACACTCGGTATCATGTTTCAACACACTTTAAGTCAATATCACACCGGAATTCTCCTTTAACTTTTGCTATATAGCCCCAGTATCATCAACTGTAGTCACATGGAAGTCAACATACACTGAGGCTTTCATAAAGTCACATCAAGTGCAATCTAACACACTGACACTCAAATCTATCATGATGCTGTATGTAGCTTTTCACTTGTTACACTGTATGTCCGTTCTCAAAAGTATTCATGGTTTTCATCAGGTCCCTTTCCACAGGTGGCTTAATCAAGCACCATGCAGTCTGTATTCATAATCTAAATGCCTTGTGCACCTGTGGAAAGGGGACCTGATGAAACCCATGAATACAAGTAGGTCCTATCACAAGAGTCACTCTAACACATATTGCACTGACAGACTTTGACAAGATTTGGGAAAGATTCTTGAAAGATTGTAGTCTTTTGAGAAGAACTTGAATGGGGGGGGGGGGGGGGGGCATTAGTTGAAAGACTACAATCTGTCAAGAATCTTTCACAAATCTTGTCAAAGTCTGTTAGTGTAAGGTAAGCTTTACATATCCTACATCCACATTACAGATACATAATATCTAATACATCATATTATTCAGAGGCCTAATGGTCTCATTACCCCGTGACAAGGGCTTGGTAACGCAAAGACTGGTCTCCACACAGGCCCAATAATGTGCCTTTGTGCATACGAGAGCATTTATTGCTCAATGTCATTCATCTGACCACACAGATGTTACATGTGGAGCTAATCGGGCTTGGATGTGCCTCTAGCTCGGGACCGTGAGTCACTTCTCGCAGCTCTGCCAACTTTAAAAATGAAGGGTCGGTGAAATAATAATTTCCTTGCAAAACACCATGAAGTGGGATTTCATTATTTCCACTTTGGTGCGCAACATTTTGTTTCTGTGCATATCAGCCATTTTTTTTCTGTGAGTTAAATATTTCCAGAAATACACCAAAGTATTTTTTTGTGTGTGTTTGTTTGTTTGTCTCTTTATTTGTTTTGTCATCAGATAGAGCTTTTAAAGTTATTAAATATGGCCACTACAGAAAGATTGTCTTTTTTCCCTCCCTTTTCTCCAAGAGAAAAAACAAATGCCACCCTCTTGTCGCAGGCTATAATTATGGTTACTATGGAGAGACTGATTTTGTGTTTTTCGCTCGATGCCCAGATGTTGTTTCGGGCTGACAGTTCGCTGTGGTCCAGGCCTCCTAATCCCCCACATTTGGATAAACTCGAGGCCCGTCATTTTTTACGAGCGTACAAAGGCCACCCAAACGACACAAATGTGAAATGAATCATTTTTCCATGCCATCACATGACATATCCATATTTCAATAGGATACCAAAAAACACAGTAGCACATGGGGTTAGCGACAGCAATTTCTTTGCAGTGAGTTCATTTTCAAGATTGTGAAGATGGATGAGAGACATGTGACTCCAATATGAGGTTGCTGGATGGCACTTTATATGGAGGTTAGAAAACATGAATCACCCTCTTGACTTTAAATCATTCATTGTGAATGTGGTCAGTTTACGGCCATTGTGCCCCTTCAACTTGAACCGTTGTGGACAGTGCTGTTTTCATGACCTGAAAATAAGTTTCGCAGGGTTCGGGTTACTTTGTACTCTCCCAGGCTATGTGTGTGTGTGTGTGTGTGTGTGTGTGTGTGCGAATGAGAGGTTAGCCCACAGGCGTGGTCTCGGTAACCTCAAAAGTTGCTCATCATAGGATACGCAGTTCATAATTCACGAGGATAGACGTGTCACGCGAAATGTTATGCCGGTCACAGGGTATTCCTTTCACGAGCGCACAGGGCTCTCTGGAGGTGACTAATTTAGGTGCGGCCTGCTGTGATGTCATATTTATGAGACCCGAGGCCTAATTTTAAGATGGACCTCAAGCCGAAACCACTGGGAGTCCAGTGCCAGGGTAAATGTCAAGCAGAAACCTCCACCTTAAAGCGGGAACATTAAGATTTCATCGAGAGGCTAGCCTGTGGCGGCGTTGAGGAGAAAAATGGCCGCCCTCCACCAGCACTGGTTCCAACTGGTTCCAACTGGTTCCCAACACTTCACACTCAGAAATAGGGTGAAATCTACGGCTGTTTGACTCTGCTTATAGTGAGGTCTACGGGGGAAGGTGCCGCTGTATTTCCCCAAGGCTAAGGAAACCGCAATAACGTTTTATTGCATGAGGTTTACAGGCCCTACTAAATGTTTATGTTGGCTGTTTCGGAGGTGATTAGATGTATATTTTGCGAGAGATGGATCCACATAGGTGGCCTCTCCTCTCCGGCCGGCAACAGTGAAGGATGAAGGCAAATGAGAGGCCTCGTTTTGGAAACATATGATTGGAATTCCGAAATTCAATCCATGCTTATTGAGGAAAGGAAAAAAAAACACATCTCTTTTTTTTGGGGGGGGGGGGGGGGATTTGAATTATCCTTCATTTGTTGGGCGATCTGTGATTCGGGAGCCGTAACCCATCCATGACTGACCATGATGAGACGTCTGGCAGTTGACGTCCCGTTGTTGCATAATGGAACACCAATTGTCTGAGGAAATAAAGACGGCTTCACACCTGACTTCCCCTGGAAGGAAACGGGAAGGAAAAAAAAAGGAAAAAGGGTCTAGTGGTGGGAGGGGAATGCAAATAATTTCATTCACTTTGTTAAATTAGAAATACAACAAAGGCAAAAGCACCTCGGGGCAGTATCAACAATTATGGGGAGGGTAGAAAAAATTAATAAGGGCTAAAGTAATAAATTAAATTTCCCCTCAAATTCAAATAAAGTCAGCTGTTGTTTTGAAGACTTGGAGATCACATATTACATATTTCACCAGGGCAGAAGCCAGGCATTGCTATGCATGGTTGGCAGGGTGAAATGTGTATTTGTGTGTGTGTTTGTGTGTGTGTGTGTGTGTGTGTGTGTGTGTGTGTGTGTGTGTGTGCGTAGGGGGAGGGTGAACCTACTCATGAGCGCAATATCCTAAATTATGACTGCATGCTGTTTCGATTAGACTTGGTAATGAAGTTTAACTAGTGCCTTGGGCAGGGTCCCATCAGGATCCTATGTGTGCTCGACCTGTTGGATGCATAAACAAGGAACGCTGCAACCTAGATAACAGACCACTCTGGAATCAAACCAAAAATCTCCACATAGCCACATCTGTGCCAACGTCTAGCCCCAAATTGGAGTGTGTTCAAGACTAGCTTGTCCTCCTCCTCTCGCCTAGAATCTTTTGCTGGACAGAGCGTCCGTAGCCTGTGCGGTTGACCTTTGACCTTTGAAATATCAAATGTTTCGGGGCATTTTATGAGACAAAAAAAAAAAAAAAAGAAAGAAAAAAATGTGGCTTGGACTTTTTAAACCGACTTCCAGTGGCAGCACATACACACATAGCACACACACAGACACACACACAGACACAAACAGAGACACACAGAGACACTCACACACACACACACACACACACACATACACAAACAGACACACACACAGACACAAACAGACACACACACACACACACACACACACACACACACTCACAGAGAGAGAGAGAGAGAGACACACACACACACACACACACACACACATACCAACGTTAATTATAGTGTGTCAATGCCAGCTGACACAAGCAGCAGCAAACAAATTGACTGCTGTGACTCTGTCCTCTGAAGCTGGAAAATTACCCTCTTGGATGAAGAGAATGGCACTCTGACAAGGGGTTGCCCTGACCTCCACAATGTCTAACTTTCAGGATAAGGCAGTTTAGATTTGATTTGTTTTTCGAAAATACTGCAGTATCTCATCAAGCGAAAAAATGCTTTCTATTTCTTTTTTTGTCCTGCTCATTGGAAAAGAAATGTCATTTTTTGAAGTGCAGACACACACACACACACACACACACACACACACACACACATACACACAGAGATGTACGTACACACAAACACACACACACACACACACACACACACACACACACACACACACACACACACACACACACACACACGGATATAAAGAGAGAATATAAAAAACAGGGCTTTAAATAAATGTCTTGTCTGCTTTTTTTCTTCAGGAACCACTGAATCCAAGACACAATACAACCCACTTCATTAAAACCTGTCCAATGAAACTGCGGAAGCGCCAACCCCTAACCCAGCTCTCATCTTGTTCCTGGATGTCCAACGTCATACGCCTCCGCAGTCTGCCCGCTGCCTTGCTCAGCTGTCTGGACCGTCAAACCGATGGCCCACTACATCATCTGCGGTAAAACACTGCTGTTTGTTTTGCAGACCTAGTGGACCATAATTGTGTGCCTGTGTTCTCCCTCAGTTGCAATACCCTGTTAAGCCACTAGGAGCTCACAGATACAGGTGTCTTCTCTTTATCCAGACAGAGAGACTCCAGCAAGGGGAGGAACAGCTGAACCGGTATACAATACCGCAGTCTTCTGTGACTCAGGGCTAAGCACTCTACAAGCTCTCTTGAGGAACCTCATATTTAAGTTCATGTCCCGACTTGATGAGTCTCAAAACTGTATTATAATGATGCTTACAAGCCCCAGGTTCAGCTCGGATATGAATCATATTTTTGGAAACATTGGTATGGGTGCCTTTTAAGACTATCATGAACTGTATGTTTGTATGTGTCTATTCCTTTTTGATGTTGTATATGTTTTGCTGTTGGGCCTAGAGCCTGTAATGTTTATATTTATACAATGTTTATGTTTATGTTTATACAATACAAAAGCAGTTAATTCCGTATTTAGTTAATTATTTTTTACCTCTCTGAATAATGTATTTGTCTTCAGGACAATACAAATCCCAACGTGACTTGGTTTCAAGGTTGCAGCAAGGTTTTGTTCATGAACAAGTGAAGTGCTTATCATAATCTCCAGAAGTGGACAGCTCAGCTGACTCTAAGAATGTCTTAACGTTAATGTCCTTCCACTTTATTTGATCACATTAGCACAACTACCTCATCCAGGTAGATCAGCTAACACAATGTAATGAAATCACCTATGTTAAAGTGCAGAGACATAAACAATATATAGATGGACTTTTACTCTTTGAGACCAAAGAGTCAGCCAGGTAGATCAGCTAATACAATGTAATGAAATCACCTGTGTTAAAGTGCAGAGACATAAACAATATATAGATGGACTTTTACTCTTTGAGACCAAAGAGTCAGCCAGGTAGATCAGCTAATACAATGTAATGAAATCACCTATGTTAAAGTGCAGAGACATAAACAATATATAGATGGACTTTTACTCTTTGAGACCAAAGAGTCAGCCAGGTCGATCAGCTCATACAATGTAATGAAATCACCTATGTTAAAGTGTAGAGACATAAACAATATAGAGATAGACTTTTACTCTTTGAGACCAAAGAGTTCCACCTCTGCTCACCCCCTCTCTTGGCCTCAGCCTCTGTTCATCCTTTCCTCTCTTCTCCTCTTCTCTACTTTCCTCACCTGCCTTCTCCTCTCCCTCTCTTCTCCTCCCTGCCTCCACTCTTTTCCTCTCCTATCCTCTTCTCCTCTCCTATCCTCTTCTCCTCTCCTATCCTCTTCTCCTCCCTGCCTCCACTCTTTTCCTCTCCAATCCTCTTCTCCTCAGTGCCTCCTCTCTTCTCCTCTCCTCCACCCAGTCCTACCCTGTCCTGTCATGTCCTCCTCTCTTCTCTTCTCCTCTCCTCCTCCTCTCTTCTCTTCTCTTCTCCTCTCCTCTTCCCCTCTTCTCTTTTCTCTTCTCCTCTCCTCCTCCTCTGAGGCCCCATCAGAGGTGCTCTGCTATGCGTGAGAATGCAACTGAACGGTGTGGAGAGGGAGGCGGAGAAGGAATGTGTGTGTGTGTGTGTGTGTGTGTGTGAGTGTGTTGGGTTAGATGAGGCCTCAGCGTATTGGCATGGGCTCCTAATGGATGGCGTGTAAATGGCCCTGCTTTTCTCAGCCTTTGTCAGTGGCCGACGTGGTGGAGAGAACAGGGGGAGAGTAATACGCCACCGAGGCCGGGGACACGCAGCCGTTGATTTGTCACGTTTTTTTTTTTTTTTTTTGGAGCACGCCACCGCGGGCCGCGCCATGTGACACTCTGATAATAGCGGCCTGAGTGTTTTACGCAAACAAATGGAGGAATGAGCAGCTCAGTGGAAAAGGTTCACGCGCTCGTTACTCACGCCGGCCGACTGAAGTGCTGACAGGAAGCATTGAGAACGTGGGAGAAAGAAAGACAGAGAGAGACAGAGGAGGGAGAGAGAGAGAGAGAGAGAGAGAGAGAGAGGAAGGTAAAAAACAAAAAGGGGCAGATTGACTCAGAGGAAAGAAAGACAGATTGACAGAGAGAAAAAAAAGAAAGAGAGGGGGACAGGAAGAGATGAAGAGAAAAAAGATGGACAAAAAGACTGACAAAGAAGGACAGAGAAAGGGGGGGGGTGATCAGCAGATTGACAGAGAGAGAGAGCAAGAGAGAGAGAGAGAGAGAATGAAGTAAAGAATGGAAAAGGAAGGCTAAACAAACAAAGCAAGCGATCCATGAGGATGGGGAGTTAATGGGGAGGTCTGGAACCCTATCAGACTGCACACCCTCTCCAGGTCCTCCCGGCGCTTCACCTGCCAATTCCTGCTCGATAATCCAGCCAAAGGACGTACGGCGCCGGCCGCTGAATTAAAAGCCAGGCCAATGACAGTTCAGAGAATTCGCCAAAGGCCCCTTTAGCTTAGCCCAATTTATGAGGAATCGCTAGGACACATTCAACACAGTCCCTTCACCAAATTAAGTGTCTAAAAAAAAAAAAAAGACTCTCGATTAAATATGTTATTTCCATCCCGATGCTAGTAATTATTGTCTAGGACGGAGGCCAATATGGAGACAAGCTATATGGTCATCGTTCGCGGCTCTAAACGTCCATGCTTGGTGTGTACGCAACACAGTACATTACTGTAATTATGTGCTAATGAGTTGCCTCTGCAGTTTGCACATTAAGGCCTTATTAGCTCAGTAAATGCCTAAAAGCAATGCAATGGCCATTTGGAAAATATGCATATTTAACGCATTAATGTAATCTGATTCAGTGAGTCATGTCTTGGAGGAGGATTAGGAAGAGGGACTTATACCCTTAGTGATTTGGGGGGTTGATAGCTCGTAAAGTTCTGCTTGTTTTTTTTTTTTTTTTCTAAATTCATTCGATAGCGTCGTGGTGTGGTTCTGAATGTAGGGTGTTACTTTTAGGAATCTTCCGGTGAGTTCTGTCATGTGCCACAGTGTGGGAGAGGAGGGTTTTGTTGTTGTTGTTGTTGTTGTTGCTTTCTTGGCCAGGTGCGGTTGGTAGATAAACACCAGCGTTGCTCTCTCGTGTCTCAGAGGAATGTTGGCCTTCTGTCCCGATTAAAGTACAAGTATGGAGGGGAATGTCATGCATGTGAAGGTATAGAGAGAGAGGGAGAGAGAGAGAGAAAGAGGGAGATGGAGGGAGGAGAGGAGCAGGAGGAGGTGGGGGTACGGAAACATGCCTGCAGGTCGTCCTGACACCAGAACCCATCAAAAGACACTGAGCGTGACCAATCGCCCTCGTCAGCAGATACACAGACAGGAGATGGGCTCCCTGCTCTGGATATGTGGGGAAATGTGTGCTCGTGTGTGTGTGTGTGTGTGTGTGTGTGTGTGTGTGTGAGTGTGTTTGCGTGTGTGTCTGTGTGTCTTCATGTGTGTGTGTCTCAGTGTGTATGTGCGCCCCCGTGAGTGTGTGTGCGTGTGTGTCTGTGTGTGTGTCTCTGTGTACGAGTGTGTGTGTCTCTGTGTGTGTGTGTGTGTGTGTGTGTGTGTGTGTGTGTGTGTGTGTTTTCCAGGCCATGAGTGCCTGTCTCGTCCTCCCACGCCGACCCCACTCGTCGGAACAGTGAAAGCCCCCCCCCCCCCCCCCCCCCAGCCCAGCGCACACCGGCCACCCGCTGGTGTCGTCCCCGTTAATTAAGTAATAACAATAGCAATTAACCGCCTGTGAAATGAACAAGCAGCAGAGGCAGAGAGAGAGAGAGAGCTGCTAGTTTGGGGACAGGTTGAGGTGGCCATGAAGGGGAGCGATCAAACACCCCCCCTAACACACACACACACACACACACACACACACACAGACACACACACACACACACACACACACACACACACACACACACACACACACACAGACACACACACACACACACACACAGACACACACACATACCCAAACACACACACACACACACACGCACACACACACACACACTCTTACCTCTGCTAGGCCCCGGCGCCCGCGACCGATTTAAACGAGATCAAGTCCAGACCCACGCCAAAACCGCACGCTGTTTGCCGTTGCCGCTGGTTCTCGCTGCAGACACACACACACACACGGCTGTTTTGCGCGGGGGCGATGCTGCGGAGGGAGATGCTGCGGAGGCAGCCGCCACAGCCACAGCCACAGCCGCGCTAGCTAGCTGGAAGCCCAAAGCTGGTGATTATCCACAACAAAGCTTCCCCTGACCAGGCAGGACCACACAAGGCTAAGAGGGAGGCTGGCAAGAACAACACGTGGAGTGGCTGCCTCTCACACCAGCGGGGAGTCGCAAGGCAAGGGAAAGTGTGTGTGTGTGTGTGTGTGTGTGTGTGTGTGTGTGTTTGTACATGTGTGTGTGTGTGTGTGTTTGTACATGTATGTGTGTGTGTGTGTGTGTGTGTGTGTGTGTGTATGTGTGTGTTTGTACATGTGTGTGTGTGTGTGTGTGTGTGTGTGTGTGTTTGTACATGTGTGTGTGTGTGTGTTTGTACATGTGTGTGTGTGTGTGTGTGTGTGTGTGTGTGTGTGTTTGTACATGCATGTGTGTGTGTGTGCAAGTTTGTAGAGTTTTGTACATGCATGTGTGTGTGTGTGTGTGTGTGTGTGAGAGAGAGAGAGAAAGAGAGAGAGAGATTTACAAGCACAACACTGACAAACTGAAATGGCTCCATCACATGTGACAGTAAATACTACACTCCAAACACTCCTGCCATTGTAACTGTAAATGAGGCTATACAATCTGTATTTATCTTTGAGATACTCTGCTGTTTTGACCTTTGTATAAACGATTGCTACTATTCCAAACTATTGAAATACAGTATTAACCACTGGTAGATCTCAGTTGCCAACTTGGCTACAACAGTAAATTAATTTAGGCCATGTCCATAAGAATGTGTTGGTGGTGGTGGCTGCAAAATAAGGAGGCAAAAAGACCTTGATTCTTCAAAATTCTGCTCGTTTTCAGGCGTCATAGGGTAGGGAGCATGCAGATATGTTGCATATACAGAGATGTTTTGTGTATTCTTTATGTGTTGAGTATTATAAATGGAAGGACCTGTAAAAGTATGTGAGCAAACTAAAGTACACCTGACACCTTGTCAATTACTGTTCCTTAATATTTGGATCTTGTTTTCCTTGCTTACCTTTCAGATCCAGATAAAGTGTGTGTGTGTGTGTGTGTGTGTTTGTGTGACTGACAGTATGTGTTTTAGGGTTAAAGACATTCCCTAGGTTAACTGACACAATGATTGGCATCAATAACATTTCATAACATTGCCCTTTTGCAATTTAAGTAGCTTCAGTGGTATCAGAAATCAATGTCTCTTTGCATGAGTCCGACCCAGAGCTGAATCTACTCCTCTGATAGAGTATCTGAGCCACTGGCTTGATTAGTTCCTCTGAGACCTTGCATTTTTATCCTCCTATGGATCTCATAAATATATTTATGTATTCTTGAAAGAGTATATTATAACTGCTCAATCTGTTTTATATCATAAAAGTACAGTATGCGTGCGTGTGTGTGTGTGTGTGTGTGTGCGCGTGTGTGTGTGATCATAATAACAACTCATTCAAATGAGCGCTAAGCGTGTCTATCTGTGTGTGTGTGTGTGTGTGTGTGTGTGTGTGTGTGTGTGTGTGTGTATGTGCACGTGTGTGATCATAATAACAACTCATTCAAATGAGCGCTAAGCGTGTGTACCTCCTACATTGGGAGCGATGGCTAATGAGAGCTATTGACTTGTCTGTATCAAGTCCTTTGCTGACATGGCCCCCCTCAGTCAAGAGTGACAATGGTCCAGGCTGAAGGGCCCAATTAGCCTAATCAAAGCCCTGAGATGAACAGGCCTCACCAGCACGTGTGCTAAAACCAGGAGCTTAAAGGACATCAAAATGCATTACAGAAAATTCATAACGTTATCAGTGGGTTTATATGGCACCCAGAAGATAATTGCGCACACATACATGTACACATCAACCGAAGACACACACACACACACACACACACACTCAGAGACACATAAACACACACGCGCACACACACACACACACGCATACACACACACACAATGAGATGTCTATACAGTATTTCCATGAGTGCTATTGTCATGGCAGCAACTCCCCTTAGTTTCCCATTGACTTGTCTGACTGGCGTTGCCGGCGAGCCTCAACCATCGGCAGCAGCTTCTAGTGCCAGTCACAAAAGCAACGCTGAAGAGCGAGGCGGCCATTTTGTGCAATTTATCGCCGTTGCCGTAGAGACGCTTATGCATATTTATAGCCATCAAAGAAGCCGCAATTTTGCAATTAGCGGCAAGCAGAAGATCTAGAGTGGCCATTCATCAACGTGTCGTGCTTCATATTGACAGAAGAACCCTAATGGAATACGCATCAATTCTCCGCGGGAGTACGGAGCTATTACTCAGAGCTCTCTCCCTCTATCTGTGAGTGTGTGTGTGTGTGTGTGTGTGTGTGAGAGAGAGAGAGAGAGAGAGAGAGAGGTTTACCACACTTCAACGGATTTGAAAAGAAGTGTGTCCATGGATCGTAATGTGAAAGCTCTCTTAAAACAGTCTTTTTTCATGCGATGCATTTTTTCCCACACATCTCTTCACTCTCAACACTGCAAAGGCAGGACAGTTCATTTGTCAAAGTGGAGATGGTCTAAGTATGATGCATTGAACTGCGCGAGATGTACTTGATGTCATTTATGGAAATTCACAAGATGTACTGTGCAACTTAATGTCATGTATGGTAGTTCAGTAAAACACTTGATATCATGTGAGAAATGTTGAAGTTTTTTTTTTTTTTTCGTCATTCTTAGAGCAAGAGGCTGATTTGTACAAGGAGACATCATTCATCTACGAAAATTGCGATGGAACCATATGCATTTATTTGTGAGAAACATCAAAACAACTTGTGATGACACCTGTCATGACACTTCAAAGCTGTGCGCAACATGTTGTGTTTTGTTATGAAAACTTTAACCAGTTCCTTAACTCATCCGCTCACATGTTGCTGCAACAATTTCTTATTCAAACATACATAATGCGCGACTCATGTTTTCCGGAATATGATTAATGTATTAATAATGGATTCATACATCATATATTCATTGCATGCTGGAAAAAAGACAGAAGTGTGAATAGAAGGTGTTTGGTATGCTTGTATCAGTTGCATTATTGAAGCGCATTTTGAAATCCGTCATTATCCAAGTCACACTATCAAATGGAATGAATTCAGAAATACATCTCAAAGGAATCATATTTATGTAAAAAGTATTTTTGTAAAAAAAAAAAAAAAACACAGCACAGACTATTTCACATATTTCTACTAGCACAGACTCTGTATGTGTAGTTCACAATAACAGTATCTCTCCGTCACCTCACATCCTCTGTTGCCTGCCTCTATTTCTTTCTCTCTCTCTCTCTCATCTCCCTCTTTCTCCCTTTCTCTTCCACACTATATCTAGACTCTTTTTTTCTCTCTTTCTCTCTCTTTGTCGTCTACCTCTTTCTCCCTTTCTCTTCCGCACTATTCAGACTCTCTCCTTTCTTTCTCTCATCTCTCTCTCCCTCTGTGTCTCTCTCTTTATCTTTCTCTTGCCTCACTTTCTATTTCTTTTTCTCCTCTCTCTTTCTCTCTCTCTCTCTCCTTTCTCCCTCGGTCACGCTCGACAGAAATACTGCAATTTAAGGCACCATTTCCCTCTCCCCCTTGCATGGATATTGCTCAGAAAGGGGTCCTGTCTTTTTGAGTGTGTCAGCTCAGACATATTAAAAAGGAGCCCTTTTCCTTCCCCTTTTGCTTTTCTGCGTCCACACAAACAAAATGAAGTCCGGAAATGAGCTTTTAGAGTTGCAGCGAGACGCTCGCTATACACTACACCCCCTCCCACTGGACAATCATTTGGATTTGACAACTGAAGCAAACAGTCATAACAGAAGAGGTTTTTTTTTTTTTTTTTTTGCTTCGCAGGGAGAAAAGGAGATGGCACTAAATGGATGCCAAGGCTGGACATCAAGCTTTCACTTTCTCTCTTGCTCTCTCTTTCTCTCTTGCACTCTCTCTTTTCCTCTCAATCTCTCTCTCTCTCTCTCTCTCTTCTCCTCTCAATCTCTGCCACTCTTTTTTCTCTCTTGAACATTCTACTAATGTACTCTCTAAGCAGGAACAGCAAAGCACTTTGTGTGTGTGTGTGTGTGTGTGTGTGTGTGTGTGTGTGTGTGTGTGTGTTTGTGTGTGTGTGTTTACTGCAATTTATTTATATGGCCAATCTTTGTGTGTGTGTGTGTGTGTGTGTGTGTGTGTGTGTGTGTGTGTGTGTGTTTGTGTACAATCGTACAAGCGTACAACGATGTGAGAGTGAGTGAAATGAAGTAATGGAAGGACCAAAAGAAGGTGATGCTTCAAAGCCAGCAATGACAGCAACAGACAGCTAGCCGCCGCGTGCTTTTGAATACACACACACACACACAGGCCCCATCCGAGCACTCACGTCAACGTACACACATGGAGTGCACAGCGGCATGGCTCAGTGGTAGCCACAATTAGAGATAATGTCACAAACTCCATCAGTTTACGGCATCAAAGGTCATACTCGGAGATAATGCTATCCCTGGGCGTCAGCACAACATGTCGGTCCTGGCAGCATCAGTGGCCTAGTAATGACAGCTGCAGCGGTGTTAGTGATGTTGATGGTGGTATTGCATTATAATAATCAACCAAAAAAATTTAAATAAAAATCATTATACAGTACTTTCAATTTCAACTTCATTTTAATTTTACTTACAGTATAGAGCGCCAAAACATTACACTGTCTCATTACATGACCCATGGCACTTTACAGAGTGTTAAACAAACAGAGAGATTCCTACATATCCTGTAGGATATTTATGCATTGAATACTTATTTGAAATGTATGTTGTAAGGCTTATTTTGTGTATTCTTTATGCCTCAATGTTAATGAATGGCACACATTTGATGATTGATGATGTCTGTTATAAATGACCGCCCTTGTTGGATGTTTTTTTGTACCCCAATATGGCCACCAATGCGTGGGGCAAAAGATAGGAGGGGGCCAAACATAATGTCCATTACACATTTGTATAGTCCACTTGTTCTTGATAGGCTACTCTATGTTGTTTATTGAGGCTGTGTGAAATGCCTGCCATACCAAGGCTCATGTAGCCTAGAAATCTAGACGCCCCTAGCGGCAGCAAATGTAATTTGTCTGGCGGGGCAGTCTAGGCACGATCCATTGAGCCAGGGAGCTGAGAACCCCCAGCACCAGCGTTCCAATCACAGCGTGTATAAAGTCGATGGGCGGGCTTAACATAATGGTGACTGACATGCGACCAGAAGTTGCGACGGTAACGCATCCTGTTATTTGAAAACAAGAAGATGATTCGTTTAGCATTATCCTATTGCGGGGAGGGAATTTGAACTGTTTATCCCACCCCTCCGATTGAGCCCTGTCTACGGTGAGTGTCCAGACCCTACATCTTGATGTGGGTCTGGCTCGTCAGGCTAAGGGTCATGATCAGTGTTTGCATATTTACGTGTAACATACTGGAG
>NC_085009.1:22992975-23005475 GCF_963854185.1 Sardina pilchardus
CTGCGAGCTCCAGCAGGATAATTAAATGTGATCATTTCATTGCGAGTGCATTCTTATAACTGCATCTTAATTACCTTGAAATAACTTCGTTATTATCGAGTGATTAGCCCCGATGATGAGAAAAGAGGCAAAGACTTCTCCGCTCCTAAGGTGAAAACGCTCCTCTTTATGCACCTGTCTCGGACCAAATACATCCTCCCGGCACAGATATAATTGTGCTAGTCTAATTGGGTGGAGGTGTGTGTGTGTGGGAGAGAGAGAGAGAAGGGGAAGAATATGTATTTCCATACAACACACTCCAACGGAAATATGACCTTGACAGACAAATAGTACAGTGAAACGAGCGACTGTCACACAAATGACATTGCGGAGGCCCATTACTTGGCATAATTGCTCGCACAATAAACCATATTCAGCAGTAAATCATGTGTGCAAAATACTTCAGCGATGCAACGCATTACAAAAGGGGAACATAATCTTGAATGTCAATGATTAAGTAGCTCCTTGTGGTCTTCATAACCATCTAATACCATTTAAGTAGATTCGGAGGCTATGATGGATTAACCTGATTGGTGTCATTAATTAGCAACTAATGGCTTGCCCTGGTGTCTGAAAGGTGTGCCGGGAAATTCTCCACGCCGTGCAGGTTTAACATGCTCGGACATGTTTAAAGATGAGGCTGAGCCAGAGGGCTGCAAAGCACCAGCCCTCGTAAAAGCAAGCCCATGCTCGGTGGGAGTCTCATCATATGAAATGTATTGTATTTATATTCAATGGGCACTAGTTGGGGATATGCTAAGGGGCTTGAGTAGCATTAGATGTGTTATCTGAAATGCAAGCTCTTCACGGGAGATTTCTTTTTTCTTTCTTTTTTTTTTTGGTCAAGGTTATGGATGATCTGATCATTTGTGATTAAGGAAATCATGCCTTTCAGGACCACACATGCATGTAGGATTGATGTGTTGATGTGTGTGTGTGTGTCTGTGTGTGTGTGTGTGTGTGTGTGTGTGTGTGTGTGTGTGTGTGTGTGTGTGTGTGTGTGTGTGTGTGTGTGTGTATGTGTGTGTGTTTGTGTGTGTGTGTGTGTGTGTGTGTGTGTGTGTGAGAGAGAGAGAGAGAGAGAGAGAGAGAGAGAGAGAGAGAAAGAGAGTGTGTACTTGACCTTTAGAGCAAAATATAATAACAAGTTGAACACTGAACCAGGAATGTGGCCATTTGTGTTCATTGTATGTCCAGTATAATCATGTAGTGGGAAAGAGCGTGTGAATGTCTCTGAATGTGCTGTCCAGCTAGTTTTACAGACACAGAAACTTAACAAAAAAGAAACATTCTGAGAAAAACTCCATTGCTAAAACATGGCTTCAGTCAGTCACAAAAGAAAAAGGGGTGAAAAGAAAGATCTCCTCTCGTCTCTCTCTCTCTCTCTCTCTCTCCTCCCCAGGTCTCTCATTCATCTTCTTTTTCCTTAATGGCGATTGGGGAGATTAATTGAATCAGGCTGCAGGTGACACCGTTTGGCCGCTCGTCACATTCCCTCCGTTACCGCGTGACCTGGCGTGACAATGAGTCCTGCGGTGCGACGCGGCACCGCCGCCGCGTTTTTTTTTTTTTGGCTCTCGCCGCGGCGCGGCCCGACAGTATTTATCAGGATAATGTATGGCCCGGGAGCCGAGGGTTCTGGACTCGGCCTCACCTGCAATACGTCTTCATTTCGGGCGCGAGTCTTGCGACGGCGCCGTGGCGGGAGCCACCTTGTAATGATTGTAATGTCCTATCGGCGCGGGTGCCAGAGGACGAGTCCGCACATAATCGCCATCTTGTTTTACAGCGTAGAGAGGATAGGAGGAGGAGTTGTTTTACTGTAGTGTGAGATGTGACAGATTTAGTGTTGCTTTGCTGGTTATTGTTTTTGTTGTTGTTGTTGTTGTTGTTGGTGGTGGTGGTGGTGATGGAGATGTTTGTTGTTGTGGAGATAAAAATATGGAAACACACAAATACAAACACACACTGCTGCAGCAGAGCGCACACATACATGCACACACACACACACACACACACACACACACACCATGGCCCTGCCAGAGAGGATTGCTACCACACAGCTGTGCATGAATGCTGGTGTGAGACAGTGCCAACGGCATGAGCCGGAACCGGATTGGCGACTGCCCCCGGAGGTGGCCCTGCAGAGGGCCAGATGTGGCCCACGTGCACCTCATCAGGACCCTTAACAGACCCCTATAACCGAGTTAGCCAGCCTCAACCGGCTGCTCCGGCCCGGCCCTGTCCCATTGGCCGAGGCTGCGGTAACCGTGACGAATCCAGCGAGCGGTGTCCAGGAACCCAAAGTGAGCGTGTGATTCGCTGGCAGCGGCCCGCTGAGCCGAGCAGAGCTGACCCGAGGCTGGACGGGACTGGCACTGGGACAGAGGGGCGGTCAGGTCAGAGAGAGGGGGAGAGAGAGAGAGGGATAGGGGGAGAGAGGGAGAGAGAGAGAGGGATATATCAGTCTAAAGTATATGTACTGTATATGTTTTGTCTTGTAAATGTTGTTATGTCTTACCTTTACATGTACCAATTGCTTTGGCAATACACGTTTTCATTTGTCATGCCAATAAAGCAACTTTTGAATTTGAATTTGAATTTGAGAGGGATAGGGGGAGAGGGAGAGACAGAGAGAGAGAGAGAGAGAGAGAGAAGCAGTGGCAGTCAGGTAAGAATGAAAGAGTGAGAGAGAGGGGGGAATAGATGGAGAGAGAAAAGCAATGGCAGTCAGGTAAGAATGAAAGAGTGAGAGAGAGGGGGAGAAATAGGGGGAGAGGGAGAGAGAGAGAAACAGTGGGAGTCAGGTAAAAGTGAAAGAGTGAGACAGAGGTACAGAGAGAGAGAGAGATGAATATAACAAGAGAGAGAGAGAGATGAAGGGATGAGAGAGACAGCAGATGAAGAGGAAAGAGAAAGGGATACAAATGGAGAGAAACATGTTGAAATAAAAGAGCAAACATGAATATACTGATAAAGGACATGATGAGAGCAGAAACAACATAATGAAATATGGAGAGAAAGGATAAATAAATGGAGAGACAAAGAGAGGTCAGAGGAAGAAAGGAGAGAAACAGGGAGAGAGGGACAGAAAGAGAGAGAGAGATGCTAATGAAGCAACTTGGAGTTGGAATCTGAGAGGGAGGACAGAGAGAGCAGAAGAGAGGAGGAGGGATGAGTAGAGATGACAGGAAGGAGAGGGAGGACAAGAGAAAGAGAAAGTAACATATGATATAGAGAGAAGTAAGGGGAAGAGAAGAGACATGGAGAGAAAGGACATTTACAGAGAGAAAAACAGTGAAAGAGAGGAGAGATAGAGAGAGTCATATAAAGAGGGACAAGAGAGAGAGAGAGAGAGGCAGGGATACAAGGTAATGGGGAAAAGACAGGTTGAGAAGAGTTAGAGGCAGAAATGAGAAAAAGAGAGAGGGAGAGAAAAAAGAAAAGAGAGAAAAAGTGACAGGCCGAGAGAGAGAGAGAGAGAGAGAGACTGGCATGATACATAGAGAGGGAGAAAAAGAAACAGGCTGAGAGACAGAGGAGGAGTAGAGGAGTAAGGAGTAGAAAAGAGAGACAGAGAGAGAGAGAGAAGTGGGGACGAGAGAAAGAGAGAGAGGGATACAAAGAGACAGAGGAGTGAAGGGTAGAAAACTGCAGAGAGAGAGAAAGACAGGGAAAGAGAGAGAGGGAGAGGGGGAAAATGAGAGGGAGAGACACCAGCTGCCCTGCTGATTGGTGAGGTGAAACGAAAGCCATTTTTCAAAAGGCCAGTGGAGCGAGAGCAGAGACAGAGAGAGAGGGAAGGAGAGAGAGAAAGAGAGGGAAGGCGAGAGAGGGCGATGAGAGAGTGAGAGGGTGAGAGAGAGGAGAGAGAAGGAAGGAGAGAGAGAGGGAAAGAGAAAGAGGAGAGAGAGGGTGAGGAGAGAGAGAACACATCACCATATTGCTCTGAATCCGCCGGCATCTCTACTCGATCTCTTTGTCTCTCCTGTGCGTCGGGACCCGCTGAGAAAAGAGAAGGAAGAGGGGGACAGAAACGAGGGAAGAGGAGAGAACACACCCATCAACATAATCCTCTGGATCGGCTAGCATCTCTCCTCCTCCTCCTCTCCCCTCTTCATCTCACATAACTACCCTAGTGAGGGACTCAATCTAACTCATCCGAATCTTCTCCTCCATTCATCCTCCCATCATGCTGGGGACACAGAGAGACAAGGAGAGAGGAGGGGAGGAGAGGCTTTAGTAAAAAAACAACAACAACATTATTTCCCTCCACATTAGCAGGGTAGGGTTCCCCACCATCAGCCCGGTTCACCCTTTCATCTCAGTGGGCAGTTTGTCTGACCTGTCCACCATCTCCCGCTGATGTGAGAGCCTCTGGTTCCGTAGTTATGCAAGGCGTGTGTGTGTGTGTGTATGTGTGTGTGTGTGTGTGTGTGTGTGTGTGTGTGTGTGTAGGTGTGTGTGTGTGTGTGTAGGTGTGTGTGTGTGTGTGTGTGTGTGTGTGTGTGTGTGTGTGTGTGTGTGTGTGTGTGTGTGTGTGTGAATGTGTGTATGTGTGTGTGTGTGTGTGTGTGTGTGTGTGTGTGTGTGTGTGTGTGTGTGTGTGTGTGTGTGTCTGTGAGTGTGTGTGTGCATTGGGCATGTGTTTGAGAGTTTGTCTCATTTGAACATCCGTGTAAGGCATAGAGGGGAGTGTGACAGACTTTGCCTTTGCTTGGGGAGAATAAAGAGACACAAAGGGAAAGAGTGACAGACAGAGAGAGAGAGAGAGAGAGAGAGAGAGAGAGAGAGAGAGGGGGGGGGGGGGGGGGGAGGGAGGGACACAGATGAGAGAGGTTGAAATCTGGCCCAGATCAGCTGAATGGCGTCGTCTGATCAACCTGACACCGTGCCCCCGACATAAAGCGAAGACGCAACGCCGCAGAAAGCCTGTTGATCTGCATGGCCGCACGCCTCCCGTCCCTACTGCTGTCTGGAGCGAGAGGGTAAGCAAGTTACTCTCACGTCCGACACACACGCGTGCACATACACACACACACACACACACACACACACACACACACACACACACACACACGAGCCACCCATCGATGCTGTCAGTTACATCAGCCGGGGCGACGGCTGAAAAATAGCCCTGTCACGCTGCCGTTGCCGTCGACGACAATGCCGAGTCGCTTTTGCGAGGATTCCCGCCTCTCTCTCTCTCGTTCTCTCTCGTTCTCTCTCTCTCGTTCTCTCTCTCTCACAGGCTCCCTCTGTCTCTGCGTTAGTGGGGATTTTTTACCGTCTGACACGGGGGAAAGGGTGAAAGACGCAGAGATCAGAAAAGAGAAAGAGATAGAGAGAGAGGAAGAGAGGGAGCGAGTGAAAGGGATAGAGAGAGAGATATTGAGAGAAAGAGCGAGGGAGAAGAGAGAGATGGAGAGAGAGAGAGATTGAGAGAAAGAGCGAGGGAGAAGACAGAGAGAGAGAGAGAGAGAGAGAGAGAGAGAGAGAGAGAGAGAGAGAGAGAGAGAGAGAGAGAGAGAAGGGGGAAAAAAGGTGCTAGCACCAGACCGCGCCTAATGGGAATGGATGGGGGAGCTGGCGTGGAGGCCGTGTCGAGCCGCAGTTCATTTTGTGAGCCATTTCACCACATCACTCAACATTATTCCATACACTCGCGCCGCCGCGTCTCCTCTGACAGAGCTCCTCACACACACACACACACGGATACGCACACACACACACACACACACACACACACACACACACACACACACACACACACACACGGATACACACACACACACACACACACACATATGCACACACAGATACGCACACACACACACACACACACACACACACACACACACCACATGCATACACATACACACACACAAATACACACACTCACACACACACACACACACACACACACACACACACACACACACATACTGTATATATGCACAGACACACACACACACACACACACACACACACATACACACACACACACGCACACATACTCTGGACCCCTTCCTCTATCACACAAATACAAATATTACATGAACCAAGGGTTATGGGACGTCAAAGGGACTCGCTCTCTATGTGTGTTTGGATTTATATTATTTATATATAATACGTGTGTGTATAAAGGAAGAGAGCCATAGAGAGAATCCCACCTCTCTCACTCTCTCTCTTTCTCTCTCTTCAGCTCCTTTCTTTCTTCTCTCATTTTTCTTCTCCCTGTTTATCTCCATCCCTGCACTCCCTTTGCTCATTCTCTCTCTTTTTCCTCCATTTCTGTTTTTCTGTCCCACTGTCTTTGTTTTCTTTCTTTCTTCCTTCCTTTCTTTCTTTCTTTCTTTCTTTCCTTCCTGTGGTGCTATTTCACAGAGGCTGCTTGCAGCTGCATTACCATAATGATGAACAGTATTCTGTTGGCTAAGGCAGAAGAGGATGGATAGTTTATCTGTTTATCTATTTTCTCCATTTCTTTTTTTTTCATATTTTATTGAAATGTGTATATATACAGTATATGTACAGTATATATATATATGAATGAAATATGAATAAAGTATGGAGGGATTGCAGAGCATGTTATTATGTGTCTGTGGGAAAGACTGCGTAAGCACCAATCACTGACATACACACACATATCCGGTATACCTATTAAACATCACACACACACACACACACTTTTGTAAAAGTGCATTTGTTCACATGCAAGCCAAGAACGTTATGACCACCCAGGTAAAAAAAAAAACTATTGAAAATATACTTTTTCAGAGTGTAATAAGTACAGTGTGTACTTTTTTCGTCAAATCCAAGTATATTTAAGTATATTAAAGTATGTATTAAGTTCATCGTAATACAAACTTCACTATACTTCAAGTGTGTAGGGTATGCTAAATTGGAACAACTATTTACAAACTTCAAGTGCACTGAAGTACACTAATTAAAATGAGCAATTAAGCATACTTACAGTACAATTACATTGTATGACCATTCTAATAGAAATAGACTTAAAAAATAATTGGAGCTCAACTTACAGTTGAGTTTAAGTACATTTTGTACATACTGTTATCATACTAAGTATTACTATAAAGTATGTTAATTTAGTATGCCTCTTTAATATTTCAAGTGATCTACAAATGCACTTCCGTACTATATTTAGTGCATTTAAAGTGTCCCACTATGACAATGATAACACATTTCAAGTGAAGTTCAATTACAAGCTAAACATCATAGACACATACTTTCAGTGCAATATTATTATATTTTATTGTAGAAAAGAACTGTCTTTGAAGTATATTTTATCTGTACTTTAATTCCCATATTGTTATACTTTGGCATACATGTCGATATTACACTTTAAGTGTATTACATTACAATTAATTTCAAGTGCATTACAACAGATTACAAATCTCATTTCAGAAAGGGAACTTTATTACAATAAAATTACAAAAATATAATTCAAGCAAAGGATATATAATGCTAATAACACAATAACAGGAACATAACTACACATCACCATTCACATTTATTGAATATTACAACACGCAAATGCAGCAAAGTCCCTGAATTTGCATGAATTGGTGAACGTGCAAGATCACAAAATCATGGAGGGCCTGCACAATGCTAATGAGGGATCGGTTCAAGGTCCTTCAGTCATAATACCATGTCCTCACTGCAAGTCTCACTGCTAGTGCGTGGTGAGTCGCTTTGGCTGGAGGAAATAGATGAATCTGCCATGTTGTTTATGACTTTCAGTGATGACACCAGTCCTGGCAGCTCTAAAACAAGGATGCAATATAAAAAGGGTCAGTATCACATTATGATACAAAGAATAAGTATCACATTGTGTCAGAAAATAGAGCATATACAGCGAGGATAAGTATTTGAACCCATGCTAAAGTTGACTAAAAAAATTAGGAAATATCCAACCTTTAAGGACACCAATTGTCTTTGTGAGTGAAATGTATAGCAAATAAATAAATGTTCTTCCTTAAAATACAGGGGTCATAAGTATTTGCTCCCATATGTTAAATTCCCATAGAGGCAGGAAGATTTCTATCTTTAAAAGCCACTTATTTCATAGATCCAGTATACTAGGCATCCTGATAAAGTATCCTCAGCCTTTTGAATTAAAATAGCCCCACATCACATACCCTTCACCATACCTAGAGACTGGTATGATGTTTTTTTTCAGTTAGCCTATTAGCCGGGTTGGCATTGAGCCCAATGAGCATCAAACCAGCTAATAACTGAAAAAAAAAAAAAAAACACCATGCCAATCTCTAGGTATGGTGAAGGGTATGTGATGATGATGAGCTATTTTAATTTCATACGTCATGGTTGAGGTCAGGACTGTGTGCCCCTTTCTGTTCCAACATGACTGTGCACCAGTGCACAACACTAGGTCCGCAAAGACATGGATGACAGAGTTTAGTGTTGACTGGCCTGCACAGTCCTGACCTCAACCCAATAGAACACCTTTGGGATGAATTAGAGCAGAGACTGAGAGCCACCTCGTCCAACATCAATGTACAACCTCACAAATGCGCTTCTGGATGAATGGTCAAAAAAGCTATAGCTGCAAAGGGTGGACCAACATCATATTAAACTCTATGAATTAAGAATGGGATGTCTATTGACATCACTATACTTTTGGCAATATAGTGTACGCCGATGCAAGCTCTATAGTGCTTCATCAATGAAAAATACTGTCCGTCTCCGCGACTTCTTTGATGCATTTTCATGCAGAAAGAGAGTCTGAGGTCGATTTTCACCGAATTTACACTGTTTTTTGGGATATTCATTTACACTTACCAGGTATTCCTTTGAGTTTCTCAGGGCCTTCAAGTACACAACAAGTGCTTGCAGGTGGCAAACTCTCAACGAGCCAATGATAGGATTCTGCAAAACAGGGAAATATAATAATAACACTACTTTACTTACACTTACAAATTAAGCATCTTAATGTTTACTATGCCTTTACCGTGCAATCCCCCAATGTTAACTTGGAGATTTGGGTATTGGGATGCAATGCCTGTTTACTGTTCCATGGATAGAGGAGTTTCAAAAGACTCTCAATACATTGGAAATGCATTATAAGATGTATGTAATGCTCATGACTTAGAGAGAGGTGGGGCATGTGACAAGGTGTGTTTACGTAATCACATGTAGAGGTTCATATAATGCATTTCCAATGTATTGAGAGATTTTTTGGAACACATTGATCTTCAATGCAAATCTATTCATGGGGTAGAAACAGGTAGTGCAACCCAAAAATGTAAATGTTAACATTCAAATTCGTCATGTCAGCATGGTCAAAAATGTTTTGTTGACAGGTGCATGTTACGGCCCTGTAGCTCATGGCCTAATATTGGTTTTCAAAGTGGGAGGCACAAAACAACTTCTCACTAACCCGATCAATGGCAGCCATGATCTCCTTAATCTTATGTCTTGTTTCTCCTCCCTTCCTATGGCACTCAGCAGACAGCCTGGAGCAGATGTCAAGTTCTGGCATAAACTTGGACTTCAGTTGCACAATGCGTGTGAAATTCTGCACATCTTGAACCATACGAGGGTAGAGGGGACAGAAAGAATGTACAAAACAACCCAGCATTTGTAGAAAGAATTACAATTAGCATACAGAAAACATTGATCTAAGTATGATATCTGCTTCAGTGACTATGAAGAGCATTCCATGCTTATAATAAACAGGGACAATGAGAATAATTATGCACATAGGTATGGGTGTCTACCGCAAAAGTAACCATGAGCTAACCTGTAATACTTCTGTAAGAGAGACCTCAATGACGCTGATGTCTTGCACTCTGCACTCCCACGTCTGTGGAGAAAGTATATCAAACTCAACAAATTTACACCATGCAAAACTATAATATCAGATTACTGAAATCTTTTAGAATTTGAATTAAAAGTTGGGAATAAAACATTTAATTACATTGAGGCTTGTTTGTGATTAACATATCACTCAAACATTTAGAGTAGGCAGCCTCTACCATGATCATGAAAAACGTACTTGCTTTACTCGTTTAATATAGAAGTCGAATGAGAGGAAGTAGCCTACAATAATGCTGATCACATCATACAAAAATAATGACAAGTCTAACGTTTGTGTAACTTGTCCTTCAAAGATAGTCTGCACGTGATTAACGTTCCAGAGAGACTAGGCAAGATGGTGTGGTTTGCTACGCGGACATTCAAATAATTCAAATGTTTGTGGACGAACTTTAGTGTCTGTAACAACACAAATTGTTCATGACACATAAGGACAATTTGGTAACACAGACTGGCCTGCACCTACGTTTAAACATTAAACTTTTCAGATAATAATCTAACTATTAGTATTCTAAGCCTAACACATAAACATAGGCTGGGTTTGTGCGGGGCTAGCTAGCGGCTATCTTATGTTAGCCGTTAACTGCTAGCTGCATGAAACAGCAAACACATGAAGTCGTCCTGACCTAGTCACATCCATGAACATTCAATTGTGTTTTATGAAACAAACCCATCAAGGCATAACCACCCCTATTTTCGGCAGGGAGTAAAACTGACCTGGGAAACATGATACAATTCTAACGTTAGCCTGAGATGATTAGCTGTTAGCTACTTAGCCGCCCACATGAGATCTGCTGAACCTCATGTGGGCGGCTACGTAGCTAGCAGCTAATCATCTCAGGCTAACGTTAGAATTGTATCATGTTTCCCAGGTTTGTTGTCATGCTAAACTCCCTAAAATGACACCGAACTCAAAATAAGAACACTGTGTGTTTAGCAAATACATACCTTACAATCCACGAGTGAGGGAGAAGAGGCAGACCTGTCACAGCCAGAGATCCTCGTTTGTGCGTTTTGAAATAATGCTTCTACGGCGACCATAGAGTGACATATTTCCTCCAAACACGAATGCATTTCGCATAACTGACTCCTTTTCACCTAGAAACCTAATTTTATTGTGTAAATCCTACGAAAAAGGATTCATTAAGATGAGCAATAGTGAGATTTCATTTTTTTGAGAGTGAGTACTGCCAAGTACTGAAATTCTGATACTGAATTGACATGTAAATACAATATCTGTAAAAATAATTAGGCTACTGTTCTTAAAGTGACTTTTCTGTCAATCAAGTGTTTATTAATACATGGTGGTGATAGTGTAGACTTATGTATTACCTCACCAAGATGTGGAGCCAAATGAAAAAAATATTATTTGTACAAAATAAACTTACTTCGTCCACACTGCAACATTTAATCACATTACTCTTTCAGAAATCAGCCTAACAATGTAAAAACACTTTCCATTGGTAGACTACAGTAAATTGATACATTACCACCAATTAGTTGAAATCAAATGTACACTTTCAAAAATTATACTAACTCTGTATTACAAATAAGTGCACTTACTTAAAGTGCATTAAATTATCACTATATATTTTGTATATTTTAACCCTTTCATGCGCAACGTCCACATGCGTGGACAGTAACTTTAACTCTGTTTTCTACTTATTTATCATGTTGATATACACCAATCCACTTCAGGGCAGTTTTAGTAGGTCCTTGGCAATATATTAACAATATGTATCATCTTATATTTGGAATATTGACTGCTTGATGACATCATCAATTCAACATGAGTGACAGTAATGGCCATATGCTGAATGCTCCAGGCATATCTGTAAAAAGCTAGTACTCAAGAAGGCAAAATTATGTAAAAAAAAATATTATGCTGTACAGGAGAGTGTGTTGAACAACTCTATGTTTTCAGAAATTAAATCGGATGTAAAATAGAGTTTGTAGACCCTAAAAAGCAACTGTCCACGTATGTGGACGTTGCGCAACAGAGGAGTTAAATGGCCAAAAATTAGATTTTGTAAATAGGACTTTTTTTTTTTTTTTTTTTCCAAATATGATTTTAATTGCTTTAAATTACAAAGAAACAAACATTTGGTAAACATATTTATAAATAATGACCTAATTACATGTGGTAATGCCAAGGTGGTATGGTAATATGGGGGTAGTAGAGGGGTGGGTGGGTAGTAGAGGGGTGGGTTTGAGAGTACTAGAGGGGTGGGTGGATTAGTAGTAGAGGGGTGGGTAGTAGGGATGTAGTAGAGGGGTGGTTGGGTAGTGGTGGTAGTAGAGGTGGGTAATATGGGGGTAGTAGAGGGGTGGGTGAGGGTCGGTGAGCAATAATGGGGGTAGTAGAGGGGTTGGGCGGGTAGTATGGAGGTAGTAGAGAGGTGGGTGGGTAGTATGGGGGTAGTAGAGGGCTGGGTGGGTAGTATGGAGGAAGTAGAGGTCCATAGTTTCCACATTTTCTGTCATTACATTTTATTCTTTTTTACCCCTTTGTTGCGCACTGTCCACATACGTGGACAATAACATAACTTCTATATAAAAGCATATTTTTAAAAAATTCCAACTGATTTTCAATATTGGGCTCA
>NC_085009.1:23017975-23027975 GCF_963854185.1 Sardina pilchardus
ATGTGAAACGCAATCTCAACATACGCGAATGTCAGAAGGGAAAGGTATCCAGATCTTGCTGTAATCCAATGACGAATAATCCACAAGGAAAAGGGTCACGGCAATGCAGCTCACAGGAATCTTCTAACCGCGTAACTTTCTTACCAGCCGGCTCAATTCAGGTAAAAAAAAGTCTCTCGCGCGCATTCACCGCACCTCCATTTAAACTAAGGGCAAAACCCATTCATTCGTGCCCAAAACGCGCGTCCCACTGTCAGCTGACACAAAATTTACATACATGGCGCTGTCATTTGAAAAGTCAAAGCAACAGGACATACATTTTCATTTTAACAACATTTATGCAACCATGTAAAAAAGGTGATTTGTGGCAATCTTTACATTCCCCCCCCCCCAGCCAGCGGCATATCGGGACCGTAGTAGGGCTTCATGTTTACCACATTTACATTATCCACCTTCACTTTATCAGTCAACCAACGAACACGGTAATTTATGGGACCCAATTTTTTCTCTACCTTAACAGGCCCTGACCATCTGGGTGCAAGCTTGGCAGAGAACTGTGCAGAGGCTTTAGACAACGGGTGTGACCTAATCCAGACCAGGTCACCGGCTGCAAAGTGTACATCTTTGCGCCGTGCATTATAGTACCTAGCTTGTCTGGCCTTGGCTACACTGACATGTCTTTCAACCTCTTTCATGAGTTGTGTGTGTGCGTGTAGTGTATGATATGCAGGTGTACCAGGAACAGGAGATTTGTGGATGAGACGCTCGAGGGGACCTTTGATGTTACGACCAAGAGCTAACACAGCAGGGGCCGCGCCAGTGGTTTCGTGGACTGCTGTGTTGATGGCCATGCGGAACTCAGGCAGCCATCGGTCCCAATCTTGATGGTGGTCTTCGACATAGGATGCCATCATGGGCCTCAAAGTTCTATTGACCCGCTCAGTCAGATTGGTCTGAGGGTGGTACGCTGTGGTGAGCTTCTGAGTCACGCCCCAGGATCCACAGAGGCTAGCCAACAGCTGGCTTGTGAATTGTGGACCGCGGTCAGAAACCAGAAAGGCTGGCACTCCCCAACGGGTGAAGATGTCATTCTTCAAGATCTGACACACCTTTGGGGTCTTGGCATCCTTCAAAGCGAAAAGCTCCACCCACTTGCTGAAGTAGTCGACGACGACCATGAGAATGGAATTACGGCCTCTGCTGAATGGGAAAGGTCCCATGAAGTCCACACCGATCATCTCACCCGGTGCCTTGACCTCCGTTGACTGGAGCAGACCAGCAGGTTTGATATTTGAAGCCTTGTACTGTTGGCACTTCTGGCAAGCACGAACATGGCTCCACACCTCTCTTCTAATGTCAGGCCACCATGCCACCTCCAGAATTTTGAGAAGAGTCTTCATCCTTCCCAAATGTCCACCAAACGGGCTGTCATGGAAGTATGCTAAAAATTCATTAATCATCCCAGCTGGAACGACGAGCTGGTAGTTAAAACCACCATACTTGGAGGGCACGCCCCGATAGAGCACACCTTGCTGGAGCTGATAATGAATTCGGCCAGGTGTAGGCTCTGAGATGGACTGAAAGAGCTCTTGGCACCGGGCGTCACTGTTTTGAGCCTTCTCAATATCTTCCAAGGAGCTAGGCAAGCTGGACCAATAGGATTTTGACACAGCCACAGCCATGTCACCTGCTTCAGACAGTTGGTCTCCAGGTTGAGGTGCACGGGACAGCGCATCTGGCACAACATTGGAACAGCCCTTCTTATAATGAACTCTGAAGGAAAATGCTTGCAGCCGTAGCGTCCACCTAGTGAGCCGAGACGTTGTCTTGGGGCAGTTAAATGCCCAGGCCAGAGCACTGTGGTCTGTGAACACATCAAATGTGTCCCCTTCCAGATAATGGCGCCATTTCTCCACCGCCCACACCACTGCAAGGCACTCCTTCTCTGAAGTAGAGTACCTCAGTTCAGGACCATGGAGAGCTCTTGAGGCGTAGGCGATAACCTGCTCTGCGCCCTCAATGGACTGGATCAGGACTGCGCCTAGGCCAACGTCACTGGCATCACAATGCACTTCAAATGGCATGTGCATCCTTGGCTGGGCGAGCACCGGTGGTGTCTGCAAGAGGGCTTTGAGGTGTTGAAAAGCGTCTTGACACTGAGCAGACCATTCCCAGGAAACGGCTTTTTTCTTGAGGTTGTTGAGCGGCGTTGCAATATCCGCGAGTCTTGGGAGGAACTTGTGATACCAGCCCACTAACCCCAAGAACCTCTGGAGGCTTTTGAGATCAGTAGGTGCTGGATATGTCATGACCGCTTCGACCTTGGCTGGATCCACTTCAACGCCCCTTGCTGAGACAATGTGCCCTAGAAAGGTCAACTCGGACTTGAAAAGATGGCATTTTTTGACATTGAGCGTCAGATTGGCTTGATGCAGTTTCTGAAACACTGCATCAAGGTCAAGGAGGTGTTGTTGTTGTGTCTTTGAAAAAATTATGATGTCGTCAATATAAACAAAACAAATATTGCCTTTTAAACTTCCTAGGACAGTTTCCATAAGCCGCTGGAAGGTGGCGCCGGCGTTACGTAAACCGAAAGGCATAACTTTGAACTGAAAGAGACCACGATGGGTGATCATGGCGGTCTTCATTTTGCTGTCTTCAGCCATGGCAACTTGCCAATAGCCACTCTGGAGATCCAATGAGCTGAAGCATGTGGCCCCCTGCATGGACTCCAGGATTTCATGAACGAGTGGCATTGGATAGGCGTCATGATGGGTCTTCGAATTGAGCCCCCTATAGTCCACACAAAAGCGGAGTGACCCGTCTTTCTTTGGGACTAAGACCACCGGGGAGGCCCAAGCAGATGAAGAGGGCTGAATGATGCCATTTTTCAACATCTTGTCAATATGCTCGTCAATGACTACTTGCTTCTGCGGTGACACACGATAAGCTCTCTTCCGTACAGGCAGTTCGTCAGTCGTCCAGATGTTGTGCTTAAAGACACTGGTAATACCAGTGGACTCTGTCCAAACTGAGGACCATCTTCGCAGCAGTGGCCTGACCACCTCAGGTTGAGCCTCGAGGAGTGGAGTTGAAGGCGGGTCATTGCTGGAGTCCTCAATCACAGCTGCATAGAAGTAGGCTGAAGGTTCCGGGTGCCTCCACCCCAGCGCATCACGGGATTTGTGGAGAAACCAGTGTTCTTTTCCTCCGGGCATTACATATTTCCCAAGGTGTGGCTTCAGGGTGAGTTGGCTTATGCGCATGTAGTCTAGGCCTAACAGAAGAGGCATGCACAGCTGGTTATCCTCAAGAATGTACACGTTCACAGTGTAATGGGCATCATTGAGAGTGAGCAGCAGGGTAGCTCTTCCTATGGCCTTACTTTCTTGTCCATTGGCCATGACGAACCTTTGAGGTTCTTCACACAAAGTCTCACCCGTCTTCTTGATATTGTTCCACAATGTTCTGCACATCAAAGAGTATGTGCAGCCTGTGTCCAAGACAGCATCACCCTTCGAGCCACGGATCGCCACAGGCACCACCAAAAGAGTTGGAGCACCCAGCACAGAGGCAAGGTCAGCGCTTGGCCCCCGGCTCTGTCCCTGGTCAGTCTTCTTGTCACGCCAGTTCTTCTTCTGAGTGCGCTCTGAGGGACTATTTTGTTGGACGCGGCTCCAGTAGTCCTTTGAGTTGCTCCAGTCCTTCTCAATCAAAGAGCCGACTTTCACCAGCTGTTCTACAGTGGACACTATGCCGCGCAAGCCGCTAGCCAGCTTTGGGTTGCATGCACTGAGGATACGCCGCACAAGCTCATCTTCAGGCATCTCAGGATGCCATTTCAGACAAAGTGCGCGGTGGTCATAGGCAAAGTCCCTCAGGCACTGTGTAGGTGCTTGGACACTCGTTCGGATCTGATCCTCCATCTCAGAAGGATAGTCCGAGGGCAGGAAGGCTTCAAGGAAAGCACTCTTGAACTCAGCCCAGTTGGTGATCTTGCCACGAGCAGCTACCCACCAGCTCCGTGCCGGCCCCTTTAAAACAGAGTTGATGGTGCCAATGAGCTCAATGTCAGACAGTGGACGCAGCGTGAAGAAATTCTCACACTGATCAATGAAATCAGTGACATCTTTTGAGCTTCTTGACTCCCCAAACTTGGGAAACTCCATTTTGATGGGCGGTTTGGCCTTGGCTGTGTGCACATGTGTAATGGTGGTATCACCCTCTGCTGGAACAGGTGTGATGGGCACGAAGGTTGCAGGGGTGGAGAAGGCCGTGGGCCCCCAGGCTGCACGTTGTCTGCTGATAGACCTTTTCAATTCCTCCTTCCATTGTTTGTCCCTGCGCTCCAAGCAAGCAACAATAGCCTGGTCAAACCTCAGCATCTTCTCATCAACATAGTCTGCGGCCTGCTGCACTGCTGCTTCAATAGCAGCTCTCAGACCATCTTCTCTGTTGAGATGGCTGTCTACGGCTGCTTTGAGTCGATTTTCTAAAGCCTCCATGTTGTGCTGAAGCTCCTGAAGCTGTTCTGCCATTTCATCAGTCACCTCAGCCTCATCATCATCTTCCTCACTGTCAAGATACAGGCTTTCTAATTTGGTGGCTATTTCAGAGACTCCACTTCGATTGTGCCTAGTAGTGACGTGCTGGAAGCGGTTAACATTGCCAGGTGGGACTGGATTTTCGGCTAGAACAATCAGTGGGCTTGTGTCACCAGTGCTACTACCCTCCTGTGGCCCCTGCTGGTGGGACATTGTAAGTGTGAAACAACAATGCAGGGAAATGTAATGAACGGATGTGAATGCACTATGATGTAATACTGTAATGTAATGTAATGTAATGCAATGCAATGTACTGAATGCACTCTAATAAAGTCACAAATGTGTAAGTAATGCAAAAAGGATATATCAGTGTTTTCAATGGCCTAGCGACTTAGCTTGCCCTATCAACACGTTCATTCAGCAAAAGCAACAATTCACGGAACCAACAATTCACCCAATATGTACAAAATAATAGCCCAAATATTAACAGCAGTTGCAAAAAATAATTATCCAGATCCCCGTACTGGCCACCACTGTAACAATTTGCCCCTTATAATAATTAAGAGAGCTCACTGCCACGACGCATATAAAGAAGGTTTCGGGCGGATAAGCAACCGCATATAACAGAGGGCCTCCGTTGGCTTAAGATAAACGGCAATAGGCTTGTTTATCAACTACGCCAATCGTGCAATAATCAAACACATGAAAAACACAAAACAATTACGTGAATATGCACTGTATTGTGTCACAAACAATCAATGACTTCGTGGCCACCTAGCGCGCAACGAACGCGCTGAGCTGCAGGCCCGACACTTAATTGAAGACACAAAGCTTCGTGAAATATAAACCCACACCCCCCAAAGTTCAATGTCCATAAGTCCAAACAATAAGCATTAGATTCCGACTGTTCCAAAACGTAAACGAGATCTCCAAAGAATGAAAACGATGCTTATCTTACAGTCCGTTGAGTAGGATGTGATGTGAAACGCAATCTCAACATACGCGAATGTCAGAAGGGAAAGGTATCCAGATCTTGCTGTAATCCAATGACGAATAATCCACAAGGAAAAGGGTCACGGCAATGCAGCTCACAGGAATCTTCTAACCGCGTAACTTTCTTACCAGCCGGCTCAATTCAGGTAAAAAAAAGTCTCTCGCGCGCATTCACCGCACCTCCATTTAAACTAAGGGCAAAACCCATTCATTCGTGCCCAAAACGCGCGTCCCACTGTCAGCTGACACAAAATTTACATACATGGCGCTGTCATTTGAAAAGTCAAAGCAACAGGACATACATTTTCATTTTAACAACATTTATGCAACCATGTAAAAAAGGTGATTTGTGGCAATCTTTACATGAGAAAGGATAAAATAGTGGAAGACTGTTTTATCAATTGTGGAAAAACCTTCATTTTTTTAGCTGTATAGTTAGAAACAATTTTTCATAGACAGGCCTATTCAATAGAAAATTGAGAACAGGGTCCGTTTCCCACACATGGTATATACACATACACTCTTAAAATGAATGTGCTGTCCCCATCTGGTCACAGAGATGTATTTACAGTAAAAACAAACACACGTTGTGTTGTTTTCATTGTGTTGTTTTCAACACAAGTTGTGGTTCTTTCAGAATAAAAAAGGATACAACACAAACTGTGTTGTCCCTATGGAAACAGAGATGTTGTGTTGTCACATTTGTGTAGTCCTTGATTAAATGCTTCTTCTCTGTGTGCATCTGCAATCAGGTTCCCTTTGAGCCAGGACTAGGCTCATCCCATGTACAAGAAACCTGCATGTGTAAAGCCTATAGAGAGCAGTATATTGCGCCTATTTAGTTGTGAAAAAAAGGGCCTGTGAGGGGAAAATAAAAAAAAATATGTTGTGTATTGATTCTGCTACTCACAGTTCATTTGGCAAATCACACACACTTGAAGTTTCTGCCTTGGATTGAGTGACAGCGCTGGAGAATAAATAAGGTATGAATATATTCCACTACACTGTATGTCACCTCCTGTAATAGTGTAGTCACGCACGACTCCTTTGATCTCAGGATCACTCTGAGCTAACATGGTTTGCTTCCTCACTGATGGTTCAGCTGCTGGATTAAAGACCTTGCAGCAGAGTGTGTGTGTGAGTGTGTGAGTATGTGTGTGTGTGTGTATGTGTATGTGTGTGTCTCTGTGTGTGTTTGTGTGTGTGTGTGTGTGTGTGTGTGTGTGTGTGTGTGTGTGTGTGTGTGTATGTGTGTGTCTCTCTGTGTGTGTGTGTGTGTGTGTATGTGTGTGTCTCTCTCTGTGTGTGTGTGTGTGTGTGTGTGTTTGCATGTGCGCACTGATTCCAGTGGCGTTCTCTAGACCTTTATGGTCACCCCAGCACTCTTCATCATATGTGGGCGCCCTTCCTCATGGCCACCTGTGGACTCCCACTCCCTTTCATCTCATTTCCACTCCGAGCTTTTGAATCCGACACACTACGCTAACGACACACTTTTACCCTGAGGATGGCTCACAGGAGGTGGCAAAGCATTTAATTGTTTTTTTTTATTCTGTGAATATATGCATATGGAAATGGCAACAGGTGAGTAAATTGTGCTCTCTCCAATCTCCATTAGCAATGCATCTAAATTATAGCATTCACAATCCTATGAGCACAAAACTAAACCGTGCATCTATTATTAAAAGTGTGTGTGTGTGTGTGTGTGTATGTCTGCCTGTGTTCGTGCGTGCGTGTATGTGGGTGTGTGTGTGTGTGTGTGTGTGTGTAAGTGCTCATGTACTGTATGAGAGAGCATGTGTGTGTTCAGAGCAAAGATACTAAACCTGCAATAGTCACGTCCATACAGCACATTTCACAATCGCATTAAGCTCAACATATGGCAACACACAAAATAACTATTTATTGGCATATTGTCTCATTATCAAAATACTGTTGACATTGAACACTGTTTATAGACCCTGACCTGTGAACACATGAAAGTGGCAACAGGAGAATAAATCGTGCTCACTCCAACAGTTATGCATCTGAAATAGTGCAAGAGTGAAGCACAGAGGAAAGGAGATGGGTCACACCCTGCAGGTCAGAATGTACTTTTCAAAAATTAATCAATGTTTCCCCTTGTTACATTAGGCCTATTTGTATAGGTTAGTTATCTGTTATTTTTCCTACTTCATTCTATTATTCATTGGTAATTCTCCCATATCAGATGTCTTGAACAAACAATCAACGTATTTCACAAAACATATGTTTGTGGTTGCTATGCTAGCATGCTGGCCGTACGCTGTACTTTTTTCTTTCTCTCGTGTCTTCTTGGCCTTCTCAGCTAACGGAGAGTGCCCAGAGTGAGGGTTAGCAGTTGTTGAAGAAAAAAGAAAAGAAAAAAAAGATGGTGGTCTAGCACAAAGAGGGACGAGATAAGAGGCGAGAGCCTTGGAGAGAGAGAGGGGTTGACATCCACTGCAAAAAACATTAGTGCGAAAGGGAAAACAAACAAAAAGGGAGATTAAGCAGAAGATCACCAGAACACATCTCCGACGACGAGAAAGCACTCTGGCAATTAGCTGGTCAGATGGACTCGTAGCGTAGCGAAGCGTCTGGCCGCGAGTGAAGCGGGCTCCGGCACTCTCCGACTCAATTAGCTAGAACAAATAAGCCTCGATGCCTTTCAGGGTCACTCGCTCGCTAATGGCCGACGCTCGGGAATGGCACACTCAAGGTCACTGGGGTCGGGTCCGTCAACACGTCTCGTACATTCCGCCATCTGTCGCCCAGGGCTGCGGCGGTGAAAAAAGTCTCTGTTTCCATGACGAACACACACAGAGACGACTGCCAGAGAACAGTCAACTATTCCGCACAACACTTTTTTGATTTGTATTTTTTGGAGTGCCGCTGTTTCTTGTGGAGCATTTTACAGTGATGAAATGCTGCGCGTTGACCAGTTTTGACGTGACCAATTGTTTTGAAGGACTTCAAAAGAGAATATCGCGTGACGTACAATTATTTAGTTGCACGTTGACGTTTGTTTAGTCGTACAGTGACATTGTCAAGACTTTGTTTGCGCATTGCTGAACCAGGTGACCCATAAGGTCATATCAAAACAAATCAAGCCAGCCGTTCACAAACCTCTGCAGAGTGTTTGCAGTACGTCATTCGTCATACGTCATTGTAACCAGAGGGTTGCCGGTTCAATCCCCGACCAGTCCACCACGGCTGAAGTGCCCTTGAGCAAGGCACCTAACCCCTAACTGCTCCCCGAACGCCGCTGGTTGGGCAGGCAGCTCACTGCTCTGGGTTAGTGTGTGATTTACCTCATTGTGTGTGTGCTGTGTGTGTTCACTAATTTGGTTAAATTGGGTTAAATGCAGAGAAACGAATTTCCCTCACGGGATCAGAAAAGTATATATTCTATTCTATTCCCAGCGGGCAGATCCCGTCCCTGGTATAGACGTCATTGTCCCAGCGGGTGGCACTGGCACTTGGTTTGGCCAGGTCCACATGGCAGTGCCATTAACTTGCCATAACACCAGTTTGTTTGAAGAGTCGGAGTAATTAGGAGGTAACATATGAGTGTGCTTTGCCCGTGGCCTCACATCACATGGCATGTGTTATGACACGCCGCGCTGATACATGCGGCGATGTGTCATAGCGAGCTGCCCCGGGTGACACTAATGGTCAGGCTGGGGCTGGCCACTGTTTCATACGACACACACACTACAGCAGGCAGCAGCAGCATTACTGACATCCACACTGACACGTCTCATGCAGCATAAAAGGCAGTCAAGGAGATGGAGTTGCACTGATTACTATGATGATGATGATGATGATGATGATGATGAGGATGATTGTTATTAGTATTATTATTATTATCATTATTGTTATTATTATTGAGTGTGGTGAAGCAGTAGTATCATTGCCACCAGGCAAATAGTTGGCCTGGTTTGATTCCCAAAACCCACCATTGTGAAATTGTTTCCCATCATCAAACTGACTGACTTGTTTGTCAGTGTGAGCAATCTCTGTTTTATGCATATGTCATATTCTCATAAGAGAAACCTCCCCCTGTGTGCTTTAGCCAGGATTAGTGTGGACATCATCCTTTTGGCACTAGTCAGTCAGTGGTCTTCCCCCACTAAATAGACAGAGATATACAGGCAGAGATATTTGCTACATGAAACTATTGAGAGTGTTCTCTGAGACTTGTTTTATACTTTACAGTAAATAAGTCTGGATAGTCTGACAGGAAGATATTCACTATTTCGGACTGACCTAGTGACTTTTAGGACGTTTTTTTCCTCCTTGAAAAAAATTGGGCTGAGAACAAAATCCCAGAGCATTTTTTTTAGTTCAGGATTATCACTGTAGTAATACCTACTGTAGAATCATGTAAAACTACGCCAGAGATTAGAACACATCCGTTTATTTACTTTTTTATTGTATTTTTACGGACATGGGAATGAATG
>NC_085009.1:23032975-23075475 GCF_963854185.1 Sardina pilchardus
ACATTCGCCTGGATTCATCCACCGAGGAAGTGTCACAATATCAAATCCAGCCACTGGAGAGATGCACGTGCCCATGCGCCAATCAGAGAGATCCAAGCCAGAACATCACAGCAGAAAATGCCTCTGGGCAAGAGCCCTGTGATAGCAAATTGAACAGTAACAAAGTCTCTTAAACATGATGTCAATCGATGTCAGTGATGGCTGTTTTTTTTGGCGATGTACTGTACACAGTGTTGTGTAATGTATTATCAATTACAATTACTGTAATTTAAAAGTGATTCATTACATTATATTACTGTCTTTGAATTGTTAGGCCTTACACCACCACTGTCTTACTTTTAAGTTACTTTCACCAAAATAACTGGAAATATGTATTTGGCATTCTAAGTGTAGCCAATTACGCTCAATTCAGCTCAATGCACTTCCAATGGAGAGCAATGTTGTGGTGTAGCATAATGATTGAGCTAGGTTTATAGGCTAAAAACAGAATGTAATAGGCACAGTAAAGGCGTATGATGCAATACAACAATTATAACCAGAAATGTATTGAAAACAGACAAAGGTCAAAGTCTGGTCAATTATGATAGAAATACTGTAACTTTAGGCTTAGGCCTACTCATTAAAATCAATAGAGAGCCCACTTTATTGTAACCTAAAGCTTAAAGACATGTCAAAATAGGCTACACAATATTTTTGCATTTCCCTCCCTTTACTCTCTTTAATTAAAGTTCACATCACATAGCTCCCATGTACTAGGGGTGCCTCTCAACATGCCTCCTCGATCCTTGATGCTCGATCCTCGAGGGGCGTTCCCACTGATCTATAACTAACACTGGATAGACTATCCCATTGTTTCCCCCCCATCATTCTTTATGTAGATCAGTGAGGATCGAGGCCCGAGGAGCGAGGGAGGACGTATAAACGGTGCATGAGAAGCACCTATGGAGAGCATAGTTTATGCTTTATCAAGAATAAAAACAAAAGATTAGCATGATATCACTCTAGATGTTACATTAAATTACTTGTGCTATTTGACGAGGTATAGAGGGGTTATTTTTTTTTCAGTTTTGCACACAATGTGCACCTATTATATTCTTCATATTCTTGTCTCTGGCCAACTGAAAATTATGAGCATAGGCCAACAGTATACATCTCGCAAATAGAGAGTCTGACTTTGAGTCTGCTGCAGTCACAGTCATCTTCAACCAGTAACAAGATATATTTCTACTGTTTGAGCTGATTTTTTCTCCTTTGCTGATCTTGCGCTGTTCTTGGTGAATTTATATAAAACAACGCCTAACAGAACCATATTACAGCAAAAAGCTAAATATATTACAGTAAATATATTACTTTTGAAATGCATTACTCCCAACACTGAATGTACTGTACACCAATGTTTGCACATTCACAATAACATGGTGGGTAGAGGCAGACAAAAATGAAAGAGTGTATTATCACATAATAATAATAAGATGAATGTGCCAATATTATCTAATTGATCAATATAGTCTAAAATGAATATGTCAATATCAATATACCATGTCAAGGTCATTTCAAGACTAATCTCAACAAACTCTGAATTCAACACGATGATTGATCTTACGCTATCAAAATCAAATCAAATCAAATGATCCTTGTTGGACTGAAATAGTGTCAGTTCATCCCATGCAGCACCACCTGTGAAAATGACTTTTGATTGGATTGAGTCGAGGTTACTGGTTTGTTCTGGGTCTTATTTAGGTCAGGAACACCCAGGTATTCCAGATTATCCACCCAGCTGGCCTCGTCGTCCACCATTTCAGGCGTTGGCACTGCAACTCTGCGATAGCTTTGGTTAAACTCCGAAGCTGAGATAGCCATCGTACGCTGCATTTTGGGAAGTCAACGAAGAGACCCAGATATGTTTATTTGCGGCGGTCTCCCTGCTATCTATAATTGTTTGCGACAACAAGCCAATGAATTTTGATGCGAAGGGCACAGGCCTGAGTGAGAAACACAGATGTCGCTATCAAAGCTAAAAATCCTGTAATCTCTTTTAGCCCCCTTAGAAGCAGGTAAATCTTCTTTTTTTTACTTGTTTATTTATTTATTTTTAATATTCAACCACTAGCATTTTTCCTTCCTGCAGAACTTCTCTGAGAAAGTGACAACGAGTATGGAATGCTATTATACACTAGCAGCTATCACAAAGCCAGGATGTGTGCAATGTCCAAAGGAAATATGTATCCTGCCAGGAACACAAACACACACACACACACACACACACACACACACACACACACACACACACACACACAAACACACGCATTCGCACGTATCTGAATAAAAATGTATAAATATATTTTTGAAGCAGTTGTTTGGTGCTTATCCTATCTGCCCTCCCTATTTTCCCTTTCCAGAATGAAATTTTGGATCTACTCAAAGCTGAATGTTAACTAATTATTTCTCTCTCTCTCTCTCTCTCTCTCTCCCTCTCTGCTCTGCTCTGTTATCTTTTAGCACGGCTAGAGGCCCTATCAGACTGAGGCACATGCGCTGGAGATAAGGGCATAGGCGGCTGGAGAAACGCCTGATTTTTAATCATATATACGGCCAGCTCCTCTCATCAAAGTTGCACTGATGTAGCTGTGTCTAATCTGGTCTCGTTTCTCTCTCTCTCTCTCTCTCTCTCTCTCTCTCTCTCTCTCTCCTTTTTCTCTCTCTCTCTCTCTGTCTCTCTCTATCTCCTCACAAATTCAACACACTTCTTCCAGAGCAAGGGAGAAAGCACCAGCTATGGATGTTTTCTCTGGATATTCACTGATTGTACCATTGGTGTTTACACAGAGTCTATATACTATATGTGGAGGACATGCAATGTTGGTTTGTGCTCTTTGGAGTCGTGTGTACGCATCTGTGTGTGTCTATGTGTCTATCTGCGTGTATTCAATGATCCTCCAAGTCACATATCAGCCAATTGTCAAATGATTGCACATCTGTTAGCATTTATCATATCTTGGGCATTTTCAGAAAGTGCCTGCATTGACATATAGCATTACTACACTGTCTGAATACGCATTTAGAGTGGTTTTGTGTATACCAGAGGTGTAATAACTGTGGTTTTGAGATACAGGACAGAGAGGAGATAGTTGACATCAGAGACTGCAAAACCAGCTGCAGGCCCTATATTTAGGCATGTGTGTACTAGTGTAAAATCGGCAAGGCTGTGCGAGCTTTAGTTGGAAGCCAAGCAATCAAAGTATGTATAGGCAACAAGATTTACTTCCTACCTTGCGGATGTTCTGAAAACACGCAAATAATATTCCCCAATCCATCTCAAGGCTTTAAGGCTAAACCTTAATACGTGTTCATTTTGAAAGATTTTACTACTATTGTTGTTATTAGTTCAATCTTGGAGGTCAGCCAATAACGGGCTATTAAAGTGTGTCTGCTTCACATCAGATTTGACACTCTGAGTGAGTTATTCAGCAAGACCATCCACCATCTCTCCTCATTGTCTGATCGATGCAGGGTTGTTTTTATTGTTTGTTTTTCTGGTGTAAAATGAAGAATGTGAAAGTGTTTCATGTGTTTCACTCTATGTCAAAACACTTTCATCATATCTCCCCATTGTTGAACTAACAGCATATTTTATGGTCAGTATTTTGGTACATACAGGTAAATTGGTGAATACAATGGCTTTGAGCTATACATAGCATAGCATAGCATAGCATAGATAGCAAAAATACTGTAGCATAGCATAGAGGCTTTTATCAAATATTCTATGAGGTCTCAAAACATACTAGGCCGAATGTTATATCTTCTAAGTTTGCGTTTGCATGCTGTCTGAGTCTCAGTAAGCATCCTATCTATAGACAGAGAGATGTGTATTCCATGTTCTCATGTTTTTCTCAACCTTGCTGCCCCCTTTCTATGTTTCCACATACACAGAACATGATTTGTGCATTATGTATATACGCTACATATATGTGTACCTCCTGTCAAATACGTTTCATGCAATTGCAATATACAAAGACCCATAACCTCCATCCATTGTGTATCCACATGCAATATTGATACCTCCCTCAACAACCCAAGTCTAATGTTCTCACACAGATGAAGTAACACACATTTTGTGCTGCGAAGGTCACCTTCGAATCCGCAATGATGGCAATCTCGTTCTGCGCAGATAAATAATTCATTATGAGTTAGCGCATTCCGTTTCTGCATGGCTGAAGACCACATAATCCTCGACGTCACTCATCTGAGATTTTAAGTTCACAGCAAGAGAGTTGAGGCAAAGTCGTAAGATATCCTTCCCTTGCAACTTTTCAAACCGTCGTCATTGCGTTGCATTTTGCATAAAATTATGCATCTCCGATGCTATCAGAGGAGAAAGGAGTTCATTATCCACCCCTCCATGTCTACACTGATGGTGTTCAGGATTGAATGCTCCTGTTAAGGAATGATAATTGCCTTGAGTCAATGTAGTCTAATGAAACCTTGAATCGTCCTAATTGCACGGCATCAACAAACTCCCGACGTTTTTGCAATTAAAAACAGATCCCATGCAAGTGATTGACGCAAACTTCAGACAGGTGAAACACTAAGCATCGCTTTTTCAACTTTTTCCAAACTGTTCGGAGGTCGAGGTGCCGTTTATCACTGTTCTGACACTTCAATGTCTGCTCGTAAATAGGGTGCCAATCAGGGGGGGGGGAAATGTTTCCGCTTTTGCTTTTGCAGCTTTTCCATTTCATCAGGGGAGAATTATTCGGTTTGTTAACAACTCACAGTCATGCGATGTGATAAGCGTGATTGCCGATGATGTCAGCAAAATGCTTCAATTTCGGCGCAATCAGCCGTGATTGAACGTGATGTAGAACATACAGTATTTGGAAGCCTACTGGGAAGAACATCTCTCCAAATGGAAGTGTACATGAGGTGCTGGGCTGGACACGTTGGTCATCTATTATTTAGCTGGGGTCAGTTTGTTCCCATTAAACATTCAGTTATTTCAACAGCTAGCTATTTTAGTCAAAGACGCGCTGATGTTTTGTGAACAGTAAGAGGTGTTTGTCCAGACATTTTAGGAGGCCTTGCTCACATTCAAACACACACACGCACACACAAACACACACACACACACACACACACACACACACCCACACACACTCACACACACCCACGCACACCCCCACGCACACGCAAACACCCATGCACACACACACACACACGCACACACACCCAAGCACACATGCACACACACCCAAGCACACATGCACACCCACACACACACACACACACACGCACGCACACACACACACACACACACACACACACACACACACACACACACACACACACCAACAAAATCTCCATGCCAACTCTGGGCCTGGCCTTGTTTGGAGGCACAGGAAAGGACGATCTGCAGGAAGAACCATTTGAGTAGCTTAAAAGCAAACATAGCAGATAACATGGACATATTGCCTTGTCGAGATGGGGAATGGTGTGAAATATTAATCACTGAAGCTGAAATATTCATACAGACTCCATGTAAGAAGCGAGAGAAATCTATACTTGGCACTTTGGTACTTGGCAGGTACCCTTACCATTACCCAGGTTCAAATCCCGCCTGCGGTCATATCCCGATCCCACCCCATCTCTCTCTCCCACTTGTTTCCTGTCAATCACTTCACTGTCCTGTACTAATAAAGGCAAAAAGCCAATAAATATACTTTAAAAACATAAAATTATTGAAGTAACACCATAAATGACTTTAAAACTACACCCCTTGGTGTCAATATCCAACAACACCTTTTAGTCCTACAACAGTACCCAGTACCCAGTTAATCAAAAATGGACTAAAAGGGTCATGAGCCTATCGATCAACAATGTACAGTAGCATACCACTATTCCAAGAAAGCACTGGCCATTTTAGGGACTCCATGCTCCTTATGATCAGTTGGCTGTACCATGAGAATGATTTTAATGCTGTTATTTGAAGGCAAAAGAATTGCATTGTGTTGCTTTAAGATATTGTATAAAATACTAAATGAAAAATGTAAGTGAATTTTAGACTTTTTTCCCAGAAGAGTCTGTTGGAAAATGACCCGTTAGAATTTGTCTGGCTTTTAGGGTAAACGTTTGTCTTCAGCATCGGAGGTTTTGGTGCCAAAAAGTTGGTTTCAGTCATGCTCCAGCGTAGCTAATCAGTTTGAGGCTTTGGTTGCTGTGGTCACCTAGCTCATGAGATTGTCTCTTCATAGTTTTGGCGCCAAAAGTCTGTGCCATGAATGTAGGCAGTCACTTTCTTGGACTACAGTAGCTACCAGGAGTCAGTAGAAGGCTTGACATTCAGCTCATTCAGATAGTTTAAGTGCATTTATCAATTATAAAAAATTTTGACAAAAGGACATTCTGGAAATTCTTTTAATCAAGGGAGAAGTTGTGAACAGCCCCGGAATCAAAACATATTGTCGTCAGGGCAATATCCAAAACAAATGTCAAAAACAACAGATCTACTGTATGCCTCCCACAATCGTCTTAACTCGGTCACTGTGGAGTTATACCATGCATGCTAAGGTTTTAGATGTGTTGCCCAAAACATTCCTTCTGTGAGCCATAAGTTCAAAAAGTTTATTAGCTTTATCTGTTTTCATTTTCTAACTCCTTCAAGATACGAATCTCTAATGAGTAAGATGATGCCTACTCTCACTTCATCAAACTCCTGGCTTGGCTAACACAGACATTTTATATAGTTTCTCTGGTACTGTACATCAAATTCATGTTTGTAAATACCATAATCCTATGTCCTATTGTCAGCATTTAAGTGGAGAAAACATATCCATTGTTTGTTTTACTGCTCAAAGTCATTAAAAAAAATAATAAATAAATAAAAAAAAAAATTGGGCCACCTCGTAAAGTTAGTAGCAAGGCTCCTTCCCCTTGCATGAAATAAGAACAGATTGTGAGTCTGCTTTTCATTAATTTAGGAGAAAGTCGGTGGTGCTGTACTCAAAGAATGCATAATTGAGACCACAGTCACCGAGGTGTTTGTGTGCAAACTGCAATAAAACATTCAAAGAAATGCCATTACTAGGGAGTATATTTTATAAACATTTATGGCAAGATTTGAGCCCATAAACATTTCATGGAGAAACTAACAGAGTTGTTGAAGAATGAAAAGGAAAATAATCCAATCAAGATTTAACCACTTCCAACTGTTTCCAACAGAAAAAACATTCATGTTTGAAATGAATACTCAACCCTCTTGTTGAGTTGATTAAAATAATGAGCTCAACCATCTCAAGCTTTTAAATTCACCTTGCTATGACAAAAAGAGAAATAAAATATTTTTTTATGTTTTATTGTTATTTTAATTTCTGGCTTTTGTGCCCTTGAGTAAGGCACTTCGCCATGAGTTGTTCCATGGAGACTTATGCAGTTGGTAAGTCACATCAGCTAAAAGCATAAATTACAAATGAACAAATAAATAAACAATTTAAAAAAAGAAATCAAATATGGATGAGAGTCAATGTGATCACACACACACACACACACACACACACACACACACACACAAATAAACATACACATCGGAACGGACATCATACACATCATAGTATTCCTGGTGCCATCGTTGCCATGCCCAACCCTAGCTAGATTTTCTCATTTGCGCTTTGATGTCCCAGAATCCCACTGGGGCAGAAATGTCTTAAACGAGCTTCCACTAAACTCAGGTGGCCTTTTCATGACACAGCAACTTTATGACCTCCAGGGACCCTCGCGCTTCAGCATGAGTCTAATGGCCACTGTCAGTTAAACTAACATTTCTCCTCCAAGCACGTCATTTCGCAATTAATTTCCAAAGGAGACACTGTTGGCTGCCAAGCTCAAAGAAGCCATAAAGACAGGAATGGCTGCACAGTGCCCCCGCCCCCCCCCCCACCACCACCAGACACACACTCTCTCACACACTCACACACACACACACACACACACACACACTCTCTCTCTCTCTCTCTCTCTCTCTCTCTCTCTCTCTCTCTCACACACACACACACACACTTTTTTTTAGAGCGGTTTGCCCAATGAGCCCTCTCTCGCCTCAGGCGGAAAAGCCATTTGCCTTACTATTATTTCCCATCTTATTTATTTGGGATGGAGCATCCATTTCCTTTTTATACGTTCGGCTCAGGAAATTGTGATGTGGCCATTGTCGCATTGCGTATCCTATAGCCCCCCCCCCCCCCCCCCCACACACACACACAGACAGACACACACACACACACACAAACACACAACTGCTGGGGCCCACATATTGTTTGAAATTACAGTTTCAATTTGCCGCAGTATCAGTGCTCTACGGGTCGTCCATCTCAATGATCATTGAAGAAGACAATTGAAACACACAATGGATCCAGGGTGCGGATGGACGGTAAGCGATCGCTGTGGTGGTTAGGGGGGAGGGGGGGGGGGAGAAAGAAAAAGGCTGCCTGGCAGACTTCCTTCTGTCCGTGGCGAGCCCAGACAGTCGATACTTTTATTTTGCTTAATGCTTATCCCCCGCCCCCCCCCCCCCCCCCCAATCCTGCAGAAACCCTCCCAAATGGAGCGAAAGGACGGAGATTTAATTTTCCGTTGCGCAAGTCGCTCGAGACTCTCTGATCTGATGAACACCGACAAGTGGCGTAAGCAGTCTTCTCTCTCTCTCTCTCTCTCTCTCTCTCTCTCTCTCTGAAACGCTGATAAACTCTCTACAGCAAGAAGAGCCAGGCGGGCCTGAAATACCACATACTGTAAGGTCAGTGGTAATCAAGAGAGATCATTCACCATGTTTCAATTATCATGGCCTGGCTGGCATGATCCGTGTAAAAATTACCATCCCTCTCTCTCTCTCTTTCTCACCCTCTCTCTCTCTCTCATACACACTCTCTCTCTTTCTCTTCTCATCTCTCTGTCTCTTGCTTTTTCATTTCATCCACTACATTAATGTGACAGATTGGGTGACAGTACACGCGAGGGCAGGTTCCGCTAATGGCGCTTTCCGCGGAATTAAAAGGAGTCCCTAAAAGAGCTCCTGAAAGATTGGGGACTTGTTCGTCTGCAGGGCGATACACACACACACACACACACCTACCTATGTGTGTGTGTGTGTGTATGTGTGGGCCTTTCTCTCTCTCTCTCTCTATCTGTATGTCTCTCTCTGTGTGTGTGTGTGTGTGTGTGTGTAGGTGAGTGAGTGTGTATGTGCACGTGTGTGTGTGTGTGTGTGTGTGTGTGTGTGTGTGTATGTGCACGTGTGTGTGTGTTTGTGTGTGTGTGTGTGTGTGTGTGTGGGCTTCGTCAGGGGAGCGCTCGCTCGAGCTGCTTTTCTCCCCCAAGTCAAAGGAGGAGCCGTGTTATGTAGTGCTCTATGCGGCGGCTTGCCGCTCTCCACGGCTGGCCGACTTCCATCATCCCCTTTTTAATGAGTGATTGTTTGCGGCCAGATAAAATTAAACTTTCGGCTTCACTGGCTCTACCAACAGGTGTCCTTTTTTTTTCTCTCTCTCTCTCTCTCTCTCTCTCCTTCCACTCTTTCAACACTTTTTCTTCTCACCTCCTCACTTCTTATTAAATAAAAAGTTCAATGAGGGAGGGTCCCCTGCTAACAAACCACTTATGATGATAATTAATTCAGCACGCTAGGGTGGGGGGGGTGGTGGCGGGGGGTTTTGGTATGTTGTCTCATGTTGCAGCTGAAGAAGGCAAGAGGTGACAGAACCTCGTACTCATGACCAAACATGTGTAAGACTCCCGAGTTAAGGCTCATTCACACCAAGAACGATAACGATAACTATAACTATAACGATAACGATAAAAGCGTTCACACTGGCCAACGATAAGAAGTGTCTCTCCTCATGTTAATGAATGTGATGGCTAGAATATTATGGGTTCTGATTGGCTGTTAGCTTTTTATCGTTCTGAAAATCGCTCTGAAAGTGATCAACAACGATATCGTTCTTCATGTCGTTATCGTTATAGTTTAGGTGTGAACGTTGTCATTCATATTAACGAGAGCGATATTTGTTTATAGTTATCGTTATCGTTATCGTTCTTGGTGTGAACGACCCTTTACCGTTGTATGAGATATGCGTAAAATAGTGTTGTCTGTGTCATAGTAAAAATAGCACTAAAGGCACATTGCTCAGCAGCATTACTACTCTTTGTTATGATTTGTGTACCGTATATTGCAAAGTAACCATTCAGCGTTCAGTTCAAGGTCATAGCTGCTGAAAGAGTGATATGATCCAATCCAAACTCCACTGCAGGGCAGAACAGATCAAAATAAGTACAGTAGGCCTATATTATGACACAGAGACAACGTGATGATTGCATCGTGAGAGCGGCCTTCACATTACGACGCAATGAACCTCTCCAGTAGCTGAATCCGATTCGGTGCAGCTCCGGGAAGCATCCGGGTAGCATCCGGGCCAGACTCCTTCCAGAGTCGGCAAGCACTCTGGGTGTTTGTGTGAATCAGACAGACAGTTGGGAGTTCAGCAGATGGTTTGATTTCTCCGCTTCCCAGGGTTCATTCTTCGGACTCCGGACTTTTTCTGACGGCAGCGGTGTTTTTTCCGCTGGCCGCCCGGGAGAGCCGCACGCGGCGAAGGCCTCGGAGTTAACGGCGTCTTGGGCTCGCTCGCGGAGACCGACTGGGGGCCTGGGGAGGGTTGTGCAAACAGCGCTCGCGAGTTCACCAAGTAGCTCGTGCAGATTCTCATCTGGGTTCAGGCTTGGAGTTCTTGTGGTTTTGCTGTTTGGAACATTTCACACACACACACTTACACACACACACACACACACACACACACACACACACACACACACACACACACACACACACACACACACACACACACACACACACACACACACACACACACACACACACACACACACACACACACACAGCGGTTGCTTTCATTCTCGTGAAATAGTAAAAAAAAAGAAAACAGAAACCTTAAAGGAGAATTCCGGTGTGATATTGACTTAAAGTGTGTTGAAATATGATACCGAGTGTGAGCGATTGTCTCAGAGCTGATCTCGACCTGTCAGCTGTTCTCCGAAACCCGGCGGGAGCTTAGAAATAGTCAACCAGGTTTTTAACGTTTGTGCCTCGGGCATCGAACTGCCGTGCAAATAAATCACTGTTTTACACCATTAATGAGGCTCAAAGTAGCTCCACACTTTATTGGTAGACTTCTGAGGGCCCTGACATTTAAAACGAGACATCGAGAACTTTGAAAAAGCACTGGTTGTTTACTTACATGACTGTTTATTCAGGCAGTCACTTTCGAAAGTTTAGCGGTAGCAGCCATCTTGAATGTAGTCACGTGACTGATTCGTGACTGGTTCACGTAATCGCTATGTCTATGCGTGCACTAGTCATGAATCAGTCACGTGACTAAATTCAAGATGGCTGCGACCGGTAAACTTTCGAAAGTGACTGCCTGAATAAACAGTCATGTAAGTAAACAACCAGTGCTTTTTCAAAGTTCTCGATGTCTCGTTTTAAATGTCAGGGCCCTCAGAAGTCTACCAATAAAGTGTGGAGCTACTTTGAGCCTCATTAATGGTGTTAAACAGTGATTTATTTGCACGGCAGTTCGATGCCCGAGGCACAAACGTTAAAAACCTGGTTGACTATTTCTAAGCTCCCGCCGGGTTTCGGAGAACAGCTGACAGGTCGAAATCAGCTCTGAGACAATCGCTCACACTCGGTATCATGTTTCAACACATTTAAAGTCAATATCACACCGGAATTCTCCTTTAAGTCCATATACTGTAACAATGTGAGCAAACATAACTCCAGCGGAGGGGGCAGTGCTAGTGGTGGCAGGGGCGGAGGGGAAGAGGGAAGAGGTCAGTAGGAGGCTGTCATCTCCAGGGGTTCAAAGGTCAACTGCAGGGCAGCGGTGGCAGAGAAAGCACAGGTCCCTGCCAAAGAGTCCAAACACGTGTGAATGAGAGGAAAATCACAGCGAGGGCACGAACCCTTTGACTCTCTTTCTACAACACTGAACTCGGTACAGTAGGAGAGGCGGTGAATAAAAGAATATCTATTGCAACACCGAGCCTGTCCACGCAATGTTTCTTTTTCCTGTGTCTTTGTGTCTTTTAGTTTGTTTGTCTTTTTTTGCCTGAAGGGCTTTAACACTCAAGTGGAGGTGCCACCCAGGAGGGTTATCAAATGAAAGAATACAAAAGAAGCAGACAAACACACACACACACACACACACACACACACACACACACACACACACACACACACACACACACACACACACACACGAAGAATGCGAATAGAGTATATACTGTAGAGTTCTGTAGCTTAACACCCTGATCTCGTTGTATTTATTTAACCAGCATTTTGCCACACGTCCTCTTTCAAGTTTTTTTGTTGCCTGTCAATACCTGTCAATACGACTTTAAACACAATGCACATGTTGTGTATCTCTCTCTATTGGAAATAACATTTGTATTTGTTTATATTGACTGGTATTGATTACAGAGTTTGAGTCGTAAATTCTCCTCCTGATGGAAGATAATTGGGTATGCTCTCTCTCTCTCTCTCTCTCTCTCTCTCTCTTTCTCTCTCTCTCTCTCTCTCTCTCTCTTTCTCTCTCTCTCTCTCTCTCTCTCTCTCTCTCACAGCATTGTTGTATTATCAAGATTATTAAGATTATTGTTTATTGTTAAGATTATTGATTATTGTTAAGATTATTTCTAATGCCATTACTATAGTGGGTATTCTTCATGATAATAGTAATTATGAAATGTTATGCCTGTGTGACTGTTGTAAATAAAGCAGTTATGCCTGCTGCAAAGATTCACTTTTGATTATTTGAGGAAACAAAACGTTTTAATAGCTTCCCCCCCTGTTAACGATATTCAGCTCATCTTCAACACCCCAGCGCACAGATATTGAAACCATTCATTGCGTTAATGGGACACACACAGACCTAGAGAGTATTCTGTTTGAACTCTTGCACGTTTGACGGGTCTTTTTCGCGATAATGCGTTTACATCTGGCAGAATCATAAATTCACTACATAATGTATAGTGGTTTCCAGTGTGTGCAGATGCATCCAGGCAGGCAGGCAGGCTCAGCTTGATGTTGGCAAGACTCTCGAGCCTCTTTTTGGTTTGGCTGGCGGATGGAGCCTGGGTCATAACATCCAGTGGTTGGTCCATGTGACTAAAAGAATGAGACTGACTATTACCATCAATATCAGCACTCAGAGGGCCGGGGCCGGAGCCAGAGTGGTGGTCTATGGGACGCAGCTGGAAGGCCCACAAGGTGGCCCCAGTATAAGGCCGAGACAATAAAACATTGGACTCCAGCCCTCCCATCCGACCTCCCACCTTAAGGTAAACATGGTGTGTGTGCTGGCGTGCGTTTCTTCAATGAAAACATATTACATATCTGTGCTACTTATTCTACTTATTTTCTAAACTTTAAAAAGTCACGCAAAATGTAAATATCACACAATTATACCGGAAATGTACTTCTATTGTTGCAGGGATTTTAGAAGTATAATACTAAAATGTTATTATATGATTAAATTACTATTATAATATGTTTTACTATTATTATATCATCTTACAGTACTAAGGTAATCTGACATATCCAATGCCATCTAAATACTATTTGTCATGGTAAATATGTGGTAATTCAACAGAATGAGCGGTAAAGCCACCTGTACTACAGATATCCTTTTAAGTAAGACAAACAACCGAAGATTAGCTTGCAACTCCTATGGGGTATATTCATTGATTTTAAAGGGCTCTTTCACCGAAAGCATTAGGTTTAGGTGACTGTTTAACCAGAGCAATTTTCTAAAACATTGTGCTTTCCAGTGAAGCCCCTATAAAACCCAATGTCCACACAGACATCAGAACATCCCCCCCAAATGCTTTGTATGGCTTAAACCTAACCCCGATGTCCATCTCGCGAGCCCGTTAGGTCTGCAGCGGTATTGATTTAGTGGCGTTGAAGATGTAAAGGTTAATGTGGCAGATATTGATTCTAAGCGAGAGCCGCGCGGTTTACTTAACTCCTCAGACACTCCGTGTTTGCCTCCCTCCGGAGTGCCGCCTAATCCAACTCTTCCTCAAGGCCTGTTGCCCCACCACCACCACCACCACCGCCACCACCGCCTGTCTCAACTCCTCCACAGACCAATACACACTCACTAAGCTGTGTGTTAAAGAGACCCTATGCAACTTTCTGCAGGAGACGATCGCTCCTTGTTTACATCTGGAAGTCTGAGACGAAGAACCACGCTTGCAATTTATATATTTAAATATAGCCTATACATGTACAAATATACATGCTAAAGCTGTCGGAGAAGCTCTGCAGAGAAAATGCAAGCATAAAACGAGCGAAAACGAAAACCGAAACCAGAGATGAAATCGCCAATCCTGCATAGTTCCTCTTTAAAGCACAAACAAACGGTCAAGAAGAGTAGCTGTATGCACATCCTACCGTGCAGGACAAATCGTGAGCTGAGAATTATAAGGTTCCATCTTCACTTTTGGTCGAAATTGAGTTTTTGACCTAATCTGATCCATTGGGTGTTTATAATATATTTTTAGTTAGTTATTAGTAAAATAAAAAGGTACTACATAACAGTTTTGCTAGCTAATGTAAAAACTTTGATGCTTAATATCTCAGAACTATACCCTAAATGGAGATAGAACCTTAGAATTCTAAGCTCACGAAATGGAGAGTATAGCTTCAAAAAGGAATATAATGCCTGCAACACTGATATTTGCTCCCATTTAGTGTTAAAAACAAGCAATGTTTCGACCCTACTGGGTCTTCATCAGGCAAAAGGAACAAACAAACAAACAAACAAAACAGGAACCATGCGGTAAACAGCCTTATGGGCTTCAAAGCTACACGTGTAGTTCTTTCAGCTTAAAATAAAGACTTCAAAACCCATGATGCCACACTGACTTAGGAGAATCAGGAGAATAATGCGGCCTTGACATTAGGCGCATTCAGGATGGCTGCGCAGCACAAAAACTGCGCAGCACAAGATGCACGTGGTTAAAAATCTGTCCACGATGGTCTAGATGGGTGTGTTTTCGACTCGGCAGTCGGTATCACATGGCCTCAACTTATCGGGAGCAAGGTGTGGCCAGGCAGCTGCGGAGCAGCAGAGCAGCCGCTCTGGAGGTACTGCGGAGCGCAGCGGAGCCTAGACCCTGCCTTCATGACGTCAGGTCTTTGCCCTAATTGGCTTTTACATCCCTGACGTATGTGCAGGTGTTTAGATGCCTCCTCATATCCACAAGGGTCCGTGCGGGTCCGTGCCTTGTGATTCGTCACATGGTCAAGTCTCAAGTCTACACTACGGGAAGTAGAGAGTGTACAACTTCATAGCAGCGTTTGTATCCCCTCCCCTGCTGCCACCGGCAGCTCTCGCTGCTGCAAGAGGTCATTTGGAGTTGAACTTGAACACGCCTATTGGCGATGCATCCCCAGAATGCTTGATATTGTACGACAGCCTCCTTCACAAAGGGAGCCTGAGCCATTATTTTAGTATTAAATACAGGTCTGCCAATCACTGTGGCACACATTTTCGTTAAAACGTTTGCTCTACAAATACATTTGCTTGCCTTAAAAGTCTGATTTTTCCTCACTGCTTATATTGTGAGATAAAGATAAATCACCAACACCTGTATGCAATATGGTTGTTGCTAATACTAGCATGAATGTTTTTGTTGGTGTATCATATTAAACATTATGGATTAAGAATGGGATGTCACTTAAGGTCATATGTCAGCCAAGGCGGATGACCACTTTTGGTAGAGTATAGGCCTATTCGGACGGGATTAGTTTTATGGGGGGACGTACAGTAATGCAGGTTTATCATATGACCTCTGTAATATAAATGTCCAATTCGGACGGGACTAGACATCTCTGTCATTTTACTTGACATGGGAGGAGTAACTACGTTTACGTTCTGCCGTCACATCTTCGTCGCTGTGCACGTGATACTTTGCGTCAGGTACGTGCGGCATTTTCAGATTTGAAAGACTACAAGTTGGTTAAACTAGCAAACGTTAGCTTTATTTATGCCATAAGTAGTTTGAAATGGCTAACAATATCAAGCTAATAGCCAAACTAGCTAACGTCCTATTAGGAGCTGCACAGCATGTCATGTTTTCATTCAGACTATGGTGGAATTGTTTTCCAATCAGGATGTGACGAAATATCATCTTTACAGAGGGTCGCGTTCGCACGGGATTAATATTACCTAAGGTAATTTTTCCGGACCGTTTTCCGGAAGGTAAAAGTGTCTGTAAATGTCACCGACATACTCCGTTATGTTTACTGACATGGCGCGTCCGGACGGGACTACATTACCTGGTAATTATTACTTTACCTGATGTCACCCCATAAAACTAATCCCGTCCGAATAGGCCTTAAGTGCAGGTGGCTACCGCTACATTGGCATCTTACCGATGTAGACACATGCCTGATCTCATTACTTTTCTCTTTCTTCATATTACTTTTTAGTGGTTTAGTTATGTTGGTGTTTGCCACAATCACACAACACAATCAATCAATCAATCAAAAAAAAAAAAAAAAAACACTAACATTCAACATGCACATGGCCTCAGTTCAGTTGTATATGAAATATTACGTAATTCATGACATCTTTATGGGGAACCACCATTATTAAAAACATAGCTCCAGGTCATCTGGCTGACATTGAACCAAAGTCACATGAAATCACAGCAACCATGTGTGAAATGATCAGCTTAAGGAGTTTAGTGCAACAGTTCATCGTCACATAATCAGGGCTGGAGCGTGCTGGAGCGGTGGCCATCATCAGAGGAGAGGGGGAGATGAGGAGAGGAGACTCTGATGGCACTGAAACCAGCTGTTCAGGATAATGTGGATTCGCTGGACATACTCCTTCACTTCTCTATCTGTCTCTCTCTCTCTCTCTCTCTCTCTCTCTCTCTCTCTCTTTCTCTCTTTCAGAGCAGGGCTAAGCTGTTGCTCTGAGGAGGGGGTCATGCCAAGTGGGCTGACCACAGGTCGATGATAGTGGCTTAAGAGGGGCATATTAGAGGGCTGGGGTCAGATCAGTGGTGTCCCATAAGATGACCCTGCTTGCTACAAAGTCTCAAATGTAAACAGACAGGGGATTATTATTTCCAATAATGCCTTTTTCTTTCTGTGCCTATAGATGCAAAATGCAGATAGATTGAGGAAGACGAGGGATAGGGAGAAGGAGAGAACCAGCATTTATTCATTACTTAATAAAAATGCATCTTACTGTATAGTGTTAGTGAGAGGTTGCGATCAGGGGTCCATGGGGAACTATTGCTTAATCCAGATCCAAATGTTCAATATTCATCCATGTAGGTGTAAATTATCTCATCTTGGTAATTCATTCTATTGTGTAATCAACAAATGATAATTGCAATGGTAACATAACATTATTATTGAAGAACAATGTCCAATCAGGTTGGAGTTTGACTTGTACTAACATTTCATAAAAGGTTCATCATCTGTCTTTAAATCATTCAGTAACTCCTCCTCATGAAGAAGAGTCCTGATGAGATAGAGATGGAACTATAGTTATTACACACAGTGAGTCATACAGTATACTGCAGTATATTGTAGTATTGATCGCTAACTAGGCCTCCTCTGGATTATCATTCTTCATTACCTCCGCCAAGGAGGTTATGTTTTCATCGGGGACCGGCGTTTGTCTGTCTGTCTGTCTGTCTGTCTGTCTGTCTGTTAGCAAGATAACTCAAAAAGTGATGGATGGATTTCGATGACATTTTCAGGGAAGGTCAGACATGACCCAAGGAAGAAACAATTAAATTATGGGAGTGATCCGTAACACCGTCGGGATTCCGGAGCCGCTTATGTGTTTCGATTAGTGGTGTAATGGCATGGTATGGCCACGTGGTGGCGATCGGAATAGTTTAGGTTCAAATGTATGAAAACCTAGGAAGAACAATACAGGTGGAGGTCTGCGCTCTCTGAGTGCTTTTCTAGTTTTGTGTGTGGTTCAGGGTTACTGTAAATGTACAGGGCAAATTAGCGAAAAAAGTGAAAATCAGAGTATGTGTTTGAAGCCTGTCTTTGAACTGTGCTTCGCCTGACACTGTCTGTGGGGTTGTGTGACCTGAACTTTACATTGCTTTAGATCCAGCCAGCCGCCCATATGGTGCCAAAGCCTGAATCCCCATTGTCCTTGAAAGACCTACTGTATGGCCAGAGAGAAAGAGAGAGAGAGAGAGAGAGAGAGAGAGAGGCTTTGTGAGAATATATTCTATGTCCCCATGGCGCCTCTGGATTCCTCCCAGCTGTTATCCAGCGTGGAAATCTACAAATCTGTCTGTGACTCTCGCTGTCTTTTTTTCATATTCAAAATCTGATGAGGCCCCGCGAAGGACAACAGATTATTCATATCAGCGGGTTGTTGTCTCTCGTGTTCCGCTGAAAGGGTGATGTGCTTGTGTGGTGTGGGGAGAGTGAGGTGGGGTGGAGGGGGTGGGGGTGCAGTGACATCTTGTCTTCATTGGTAATACTATCTGTATGTGACAAAGCAAAGACATTTCCCGTTGTTAATATTTGTCCTGCATATAACAGCTCTCCAGGCACAGTCAATAAATCTAATGAATATATCCAACTAATACATATTAAAATACTTGATAAGACACACTAGCTTCTCCTCAAATTATATTTTATCATGAGCTGTAACAAAACTCCAGGGCTCTTTAATATTTGGACATTTCAGTTGACAGTGTTAACATTCATATTTAAGGAGCCTGCCTCTCAATCTGGTTTCAGTCTTCTGCAAACAGGATAGCTTAATTTTCCTGATGTCATCTTTCTACATTTCTGATGGCAAAACAAAATGCAAAATGCATCCTAGTGAAACCATCATCATCATCATCATCATCATCATCAGCAGCAGCAGCAGCAGCAACTGCAGCAGAAGCAGCTAATACAGGGGCTTTAAAGCTAACTGTTCTGAGTAAGCTTGTGTAGCAGGATGAAGTTAGTGCCAACGTTTCATCCGAGCAGGTGGCTGCTTTGTGAGTGGCCCATATCTGGCTACCACACACACAAACACACACACACACACACACACACACACACACACACACACACACACACACACACACACACGTGCTGCAGTTTTATTAAGATACTTTATCTTCATACTCTTATCAGAAAAAACATACATACACACAGACACACACACACACACACAGAGACACAGACATATACACACAGCATCGGTAGAACTGTATAGGACACAGAGACATATACATGCACACACGCTTTCAGAGCGGGATCACCTCCCTTAGGCCTAGTGACAAGCACCAGAGAAGCACACAAGAGCAACAGACTTACAATACATACTATTCAAAAATACAAATGCTCTCTCTCACACACACACACACACACACACACACACACTTTCCCTTCACACTTTACAAGAGCAGGAGCACATCCCTTTGTGCCCACTGACATGCACCAGAGAGCCTTTCAAAAGCCCCTCACAGACTTACACATTCACAGGCACAAACACACACACAGAGAAATACAAAAAAGCGCAACAAACGGACACACACAGGCGTGCGCGCACACAAGCACAGAGACAAGCACAAACAAACATGCGTGCGCACACACACACACACACACACACACACACACACACACACACACACACACTCTCTCTCTCCACATTGTTCAGAGTACATGACTGTTTGCATCAGACGTCTCCACATGCTTGGATGAGCGCAAGGCAATCTCACCACCATTGTCAGATTCGGAACAATCTGGACATTTTATCGCCTCAGCTGTTTTCACACCCCACTCATCACGCCGTGGATGTAAAGACAAAAACACTCAATAGCAGCCGCACTGCCTGTGAGAAACCTCTCATGAGTGAAGAAATATGGCCTCCTATAGTGTTTCAAGATATTCGCTTTTGGCAAGAATGTGCCACACACATGCAGTAGACATTTTTGTCACTGCTTATGTCAACGTGTTGTAATCAATCCAATGCCACAATTTGTGTAATGTACTGTAAGACTCTTCATTTACTTGTACTAGTGTAGTGCCCGTACAAACAATGTTTTCCAAGAAACGTGTTGCCCAATGACATTGATGCAGGTAGATCATGTTAGATTGGTGATGATGTAGATTAGAATGAGGCCCGTGCAGCTAATAGAGCTTTTTACTGTCTTTGAAAAGTAAAAAAAGTGAAGGGGAAAGGCGTTTGAGTTGCAGCTAATGGCAATATTAGACACATTACATACCCGTGCGTCTCTGCTGTTGTTGGGAAATGATAGCCTAAAGCGTATGACCATGGCTATGCCATATGAACTCGGAAGTGAAGTTTGCATGAATGTTATGCCGATAGCCAATGTCCAGATAGAGTCAAGAGCGGCTGTTTTAAATGCAAATTTTAACAGAATGCTACCGACGTGTGTGTCGGCATATTGTTGCAAGATCAGCAACCTGATCAGGCAACAGAAGTGCTAGGCAACCGTGGTTGTTGATGAGTAGCCTATGCAACGTTACGTGACTTTAACAGCCTGCTTACCAACATGGGTGCATGTGTGTCAGACTCAGCATGTTTATCCAACATAAACAATCTTGAAACGGTCCGTTGTTTACGTCAGACATCGTAATTTCCATGAATGGCAACACGTTATACAATCAGAATGCTCCTGTGCACTTTTGCGTTCATGACAGCTCAAATCCTACAGAATGTGACACTGTTCCTTTAACAGTTCAGTAAATCTGCGGGTAAACTTTGAGTTAGGAGGCTTTCAAAACTTGTAAACTCCTTGTCAAAAGAGGGGAATTAGTGGATCAGAATTTGCTGAAGAAGCGCTGAAACTCCACACAGAGCTGGAATGAGAGGAGTGTCTGCAAACAGTTCTGACAGGTTCAAATCGGGGCACCATCGACAAAGCAATTAGGGCCTACTTTATGGGCACGCGCTGCTCTGTGCAGTTTCTCCTGGGCACTTTACTGGGCCGCTTTGATTATTTGTGACGCTGAGGGTCAGAAATCTTCACACTCGGCATCAGTCACCATTTTGATTTGTACGAATGATTCCCCTCTCCTTATTTAAGGGGGCATAAACAATATGAATGGTCAGAGGGATAAAAAAAAAAAACCCTTCACAATGGCAGATTGATATGTTATCATTAGGGCCAGATCGTTAAATGGCTGAAACTAATCAATGTCTCTCGGAGATGCATGCCTCATTTTGATTCATTGCTTTTTTATAACTGTGCGTTTTTGAGGCCTTATTTCAAAATTGAGCAGAAATATGCGAGGGAGAGGCAAACAGCATCATTTGAGAGCACATGGTGTGCTTAAACAAGCAGTGAGCATGAAATAGCAATGACCACTTGGCAATCAAGACTGAAATGTAATGAATAATTCTCAGAATAATGAGATCATGGATATTATTTTTCACTGGCCAGCTATTTTAAAATCTCTTATAGTGTAATAGTTATCTTGACGTTTGGAAACAGTCAGAACGAGGAAGAGAATGAGCCTATGTCAACATCCGCTTCTGAATGGACATATTAAAAAAAATAATAATAATAATAAATAAAGAATGATAACATGGCTGGCAGTAGATGTGGGAAAATTCAAGGAAAACAACCACAATTTTCCACTAAAAAGTTTTACCGACACATGCAGACACTTTTTTTCCCCATTGATAAGGACATGCAGAACTTCTAGCCTAACTTTCATATAATACAAAACATCATACTACAGTTCTGGCTCAACACCAGATTCATTAGTTGTTCTCAAGGCCCCGAACGGATGCCTAAATTGTGGATTTATTCCAAGTGTTTTGTAATGCCTGGCACTGAAAACAAACAGCCTCTAAATCACATCAAACTTTGCATATATGCAGAGTTTAAGAGGCAGTTAGCCATCTGTAGGTGGCAATATTTCGAATTTTCTCACAGTCTTTCTCTTGAATGTGTGTGTGTGTGTGTGTGTGTGTGTGTGTGTGTGTGTGTGTGTGTGTGTCCATGGTGGATTTACTCTTCTTCTGCCCTAAATGGAATTCTTTTCATACAGCTTGCTGCATTGTATGAACATAATTTCCCCCCTACAACACACTTGGAAATAACCAATCACACATACAAGGCACATTACATGGTAACAGAATGTAGAGGTGCGTGCACACTGCACAGAAAAGGAAATTAGATGAATTTTGTTAATGCAAAACAATGAACATTAAAAGAAATTTGCCGAGATCAATGAGCGAGAACTGCGGGATTCCATTACCAAGCCTACCTCATTTCCTGGTGCAAAATGGAAAATGTGCCTGAGATGGATCGTGTCATTATCGCAAGCGGCAGATTCTCGGGGTCAGGAAGAGAGTGCCTGCACTGAGCAATGATGCCCAAGGGAATGCTCAACACATGCCCGGTTCGCACCAAAATGAACACAGGGGCATAACCTTGCCTTCTGCCATTGTGTTCACGGGTGCTCTGTCATTTATGTACAGCTGCAATATTTAAAACATGTATAACCTAGGCTATATGCTAATGTGGGCCTAGGTCTTAGGCATAAGAAGCACAGTCACACCTACACTGTCACAGACAAAGGCAGTTATACATTTCCTTCTGTTATGGAACGACTTTTTTTTTTCAAGTCTACGTTTCTGTTTTTTAATCTTGAAGAATTCTGACAGAACAATGAAGGACTTTTAAATTGACGATATCCGGTTTTCCCCCGGAATAAGGAAGTTAATGCAAAAGCATGGGATCCACGGAAGAGAAAAAGGGAGCAGTTTGCTCCCTACCTGAACATTCGTATTGGTTTGACTTTTGGCTTTTCGTATTATTTGACATCGTATTCTTTCTTTTTATGCATTTCATCGTTCCATGACGGGTGAGTAGGTTTATGGCATTTGGAGTACGATCAGCAATACTTAACTTACTAGCAAGTCTCCCAGCTTCAGTCATCAGTTTGGTACGTGACAGCTCACGATTCTATGTCGTAGTCTACCTACCAATGTAATAATATCCTATCAGCGGCACAAACATGACCGTTATAACTGCCTTTCTTTACCTAAAGACTTGGGGATGACTTTGCTGCGCAGTAAGTTAGTTAGCCAGCAAACACATTTGTCTAAAACTTGGGATTGTGCCAGAGAAGTCACGGTACCTTGGCTGTGTGTGTGTCCATTCAAACTGAGTGTCTTTCCCCTTCCTGCTTTATTCAGCCAGGCAAGTCATACATGGATTGCCAGGACCAACGACTTTTGATGAATCGCGCTAAGAAACCCGGTAGGTTTCGTCTGTCACAGTGCAAACACCCCTGAAGTGTCATCATCATAATATGTTGATGTGTGAATTATTCATGATGCTGAGATTGACAGAAATAATGCAATAAAATAGACTATAGAAGCCAGGCTATTACTAACTAATATAACTATCTGCTGTTTACATTCCAAACAAAAGTGTATACCCTTCCTGAAATTAAATGAATTTACACGATGATTGCATAGGCTAGGCTGCTTACTCAAATTAGTCACCAGTAGACACAGACACACCCTCATGCTGAGTTCCAGCCTAGGCTACTCACCACTACTGTAGTGCCATGATGCATGAAACCATAGACATAGATCGTTCTATGCATGAAATACTAGCCTAGGCTATGCTTTGTGTGTGCTTGCTTTCCATATACAGCTTGTCTGTGACATTAGATGATTTGTCATACCAAAAAAAGAAGCTTCCATAGATATAATAAATGAACACTTATTAATGTTTTGTTTTTCAGGGAATGATGTCGATCTTTGCCTTCTGCTTTCTCCAGATCTGTGGCCAAGATAACCATTTTTCCATTTATTAATTTATGCATTCATTCAGTGGAAATTACATGTGAAAGCGATTTTTATTATTATTATTATTATTATTATTATTATTATTATTATTATTATTATTTATATGGTCCCGGCTGTCTCTGAATCTGTTCTGTTGTGCCTTCTGTGTTGACTTTGATCCTCAACACTTGACATGGCATGATTTACTTTACTGCTGACGCCAAAGCTTGGCAACAAATGCTGAAAAAGATCACTAATGTGTACAATGATGGCGGACATAATTGTGGTGTTACCCATATTGGAATTTTAATTGTTTGATTGATTGATGGATTGATTTATTGATTGATTGATGATTGATTGTGTGAAAGAAATGTTATTTTCAACAAACTTCTGTGTAGAGGCTTTACATTAACAAAATATATTTTTTCTCTCATTTTGTTGTGTCTGTTATTCCCTGAATACTGTGCATGTAAAGGAGTACCTGGGATATTTAAAAGAGTACCTGGGATATTTAAATTACATCATATTTAGAGAATGTCTAAAACATGATATCTGTACTATGTCAAGTACTGTATGTTTGTCTTCTCATGGCCCACCTACGGAAACGTCATAAGGGTAGGCAAATGTGTATTATAGTATGTACAGTACATTACTACATTCTTCAAAGGTTACAGTAGGTTTTATTAACATGATCTTACATTAACCAATTTCTAAAATAGATCAGGGCAGCCGTGGTGTACTGGTTAGCGCATCGGGTTTGTAACCGGAGGGTTGCCGGTTCGATCCCCGACCAGTCCACCACGGCTGAAGTGCCCTTGAGCAAGGCACCTAACCCCTCACTGCTCCCCGAGCGCCGCTGGTTGGGCAGGCAGCTCACTGCTCTGGGTTGTGTGATTCACCTCACTGTGTGTTCACTGTGTGCTGTGTGTTCACTAATTCGGTTAAATTGGGTTAAATGCAGAGAACTGAATTTCCCTCACGGGATCAAAAAAGTATACATTCTATTCTATTCTATTCTATTCTATTGAAGCATGTAGGCCCAATTTTTTCCCCCCTCAAGATACCACAGCTACTGTATGCCAGGGACTTTTATCAGTACTTCGCCCAAGTTATCGGTATAGCATTTGGCTTCATGTTAACTGAAGCAGGTCATGTGCTGGTGTTGTTACTTGTCTTCTATGTTCCATGAAGTTTTAATTCTTAATAGATTTAGTGAATTCTGTCTAATTCCTGTCTAATTCCTGTCTAATTCTGTCTAATTCCTGTCTAAGCCCTGAACCCTCACACACTTAACTGACATATGTCGTAAGTGATCAAGTCGCAATGGTGTAAGGGTTCACAAAGATTTCCAAGCTTCCTCCCTCCCTTCACAATGTTGCCGTGGGACAGCCATAGTGTTAACGGGAATGCTCACCAAAGATGTGAGTGTGTAAGGGGGAGGGGCATTGAGATTCAGCCCATGTATCTGGAATAGGAATACCTACCTGGGCATGTTGTTGTAAGGGAACACTTCTAACTTCCATCAGCTGTGTGGCCATTATACTGTACATTGTGGCTACTTGGAGAGCCCTGGGAGGAGGTATTCCAAGTAGTGGTTCAGTGACATACCAGGGTAAATTAACTCAAAGTGGTAAACCTCCTAATAGAAGAGATATGCAACTTTATCCTCCCAACAAAACAATGCCTTTGGGCTCTTGTAGGAGGTTTACCACTTGCGCTGCATTAACTTACCCAGGTCTGTCACTAAAATGTATACTTGGAATACCCCCCCTGCTCTGTACGTCAGTGAGTCTAGTGCTTAAGTACCATAAGAGCTTTGTCACATTTGGTTATTCTTGGTGTATACAGGTGCAGTCAAATTATTTAACTCTTGAATGTCACAACCTAAGTAGAAAGACAAGTATTCTGTAGTCTGGCATATACCACAAAACTCCCTGATTCCTTTTTGAAAGATACAGTAAACTGAAAAACAAGTCATGATATTTGGATATTATTCAGAAATACCAGAGGATAAGATCATATATTTTGATGAAATGGCAAAAAGTCCTGTGTAGGTTGTGGACCTAGCATGTACAGTATATTGTGGATACATAAAAGGAATTTGTTTCTGGCTGCTTGTGTCACCAGCAAATACAACATACAGAAAGTGGACATATTATGAACATACAAGACAATACGAAACAAACAAAAAAACCCTGCAGTTCTGGGAAAGAGAAAAGACCCACAGCAGGTCATTCTTCGCTCTGCCGCAGTGTATGAGACTCCCCTTCCAATGACAAAACCGACCCTCTCCTAAGATGTACGACCTCAAATTACGCTCCATTCCTTTCCACTCGGCCCCTTGATAACACTCGAGGAGGAAGCAGTAGCCGGCGACAAGAAAGCCAAAACGCTGCCGCATGTGACCTATTGTCTTGTCTATGGTCCAGGGGGAGCAATTAGTCAACCCCCCCCCTTCTACGGGGCCCGAGCGAACAAAAACTAGCGCGATATAAACGACTGAGAGAGGTCCCTGGAGAGGAACGTTTTGGAAAGGGAGGAGGACTGTTGACGCAGCCTATCAGGTGGTAGAGGTATGGCGGCCATTACGGTGGGCTTTGCACCAAATTGTGTCCGTCGTCAGCAGAGGTTTACGCTGTGGTCAGTCTCTAAAATAGTGCTTAGTAAGTGAGGAGTATTACTCCAGGCAGCCAGATTATGAAATAAATAATCAATGTCTCCCCTCCTGGCGCCCCAGAGGGACACGGAGGCGAAAGAGAAACATTTTCTTTTGTGCTTTTAAGGAAAACGCCTGCAACATTTATGACCTCAAACAATACCAAGACAAAGATGTTGCCCCCCACCACCCCCATCTCTCTCTCTCTCTCTCTCTCTCCTCTGTGTTTTCATGCTTGAACCTGTGGTGCTCCCGGTAGCTGTCTAAATTAAGATGACACAAACCCATATCAACCCCACAGTGACTATTTTGAGAATGTGTGATGCCTAAGTCTCATGAAAAAGGCAAAAGAACAGTAGTAGTGTACGTCTGAAGCTCTGACGGCTGCTTGATCGACGTCGGTGTAGTCTGCGGAGAGGGGTGACTCAATCCCCTCTGGGTTCCTCTAAGAGCATATCATTTGCGCAGACTATTTCATAGTAAATATATTTATTTGGTTTCTCTTCTATTATGGCATCAACCACCAATACACACAATAAATCAATCTTGTGGGAGGTTGTAGTGTATTCAGGAACTGAACGTGCGTGTGTTCCCTCTGACTGCAGTCTGTGATGTGGTGGGCTGATACTCATTCATTTCAAATTTCAACTCTACGATTTTAGGAAGCATTTCACAGAAATTACAGTTTTTCTCCCAGCAATGTAAACCAATATGCTGGAAACGGTCATCTCTAGCAGTGGTGCATGGTGTGCTCTCTCTCTCTCTCTCTCGTGTTTTTCTATGTCATTTCATTCATTGTGTGAGGTCTCCCAACCCACACTGGGTTTGGGAAAAGACAGTATGCACACAGACCTAGCCACTTGTTGTCTTAGCGTTAGCGGGGGTGCGTTGGAGGAGAGGAGAGGAGAGCTGTGGAGGAGGAGGCGGAGGAGCCCATCTCTGACCTCTCTACCTCTGAGGCCTGCAGAACAGATAGCTGAGAGATCATACTGTGGGAGTACAGACAACAGCTACTCCAACTGCCTAATCCCACCAGATCCTAACACAGATAAAGAGCCATATAGGTCCTCTTTTGTTTATACAGTACAGTAGGCCCATCTGTTTTGAGTTCTTCGGAGCAAATGCAGTCAAAGCTTCAGGTTATGAACATACATTAGAGTTTAAAATGAGTACCCATGACTGTACTGTAGTCAGACAAGAACTAATTCATTTCAAAAGGTAGCAGGAAACTATCTAACAATGCAACAACAAATTGGTAGTACCATTTGAGTGAGTTAGGAGAGGTACAGTCTGCATCCTGGAGGGTGTTTGAGCGGCCACGGCTAGTTGTCTGTCTCCTGTAAACCTCCGACTCCTTTCGAGAGCTTGCCTCCGTGCTCAGCGTCGGCTCATGTGCCTTCATTCATCCCTGGCCTCCTAATCTCGGTCAATGTCTGCAGACACAGAGATACATCTCACGAGTCCCCCGGGCCCTCTTTTCCAGACATCCATTCAGCGGACGTCAGTTCACCGTAGCAGCAGTCTTTGTCGGCGCTGTCGCGCCCCAGGACAGCATTAGCGGAGAACACGTCGATATTAAACTTTTTTTTTTCTTTTTTCTTTCTTTCATTTGAATTGTAATTAAGTAAAAAACCAAGAGCTTCAGGGGGGATAGTGCCAACAGATCAATGTCGATACGGATCAGGTGCCTGTCTGGTGCAGACAATCTTTCTTTCTTTCTTTCTTTCTGTCTCTTTCTTTCTTTCTTTCTTTCATAAATACATACGTACATACAGTACTGTACATACATTCATTCATTCATTCATTCATAAATGCAAACATACATACATACATACTTGCATACATGCATACATACATATACATACATACATACATACATACATACATACATTCATGCATTCATTCATGCATGCATGCATGCATACATACAAACATACGTACATACATACATAGAAATACATTCATTAATTCATTTAAACAGAGCATACAAAAGCACCTAATTCTTTGAGTGGAAAGTTTATGTTACGGGTGAGAGCGAGGGAAGTCAATTTAATTCAAGAGATTTTAGAGGTGATTTACGGACCAGGTGTTGCTAACTGATTCTGGCGCACAGATCCACCTGGCCCTTGAGTTATATCTGTTTGATGAGCAATGGAGGGCTGAATCATTCATTGTAGGCTTCCAAGGATCTTGCCACGCGGTGTGCAAATCATTATATGTTTTTAATCGTGGTTAATGTGTTTGCAAAAACAAACAATACATTTTACAGCTGCACTTAATGTCTCCGTGAATTCTGTCACTTTAATCACCACCTATTTTCATTTTATTCAATTGAATCAGCATTTAAATTGCAATGATTAAAAAACAGAGCATTTCATTTTTTTTTTAATTTGAATAAGGAACAGACTGGATGGCACAGCCTCTATTTACCTTTTGTTTATGCTTCATTTAACCTTTTAATGAGCTTAATAATCATATTCCCAGTACAAAGTGTGAAAATAACTATATTTATGAGCATATCCTTACACATGTATGCTAAACAATGATTTTGTGTTAGTCCCTACAATCCAACACCCAACAGTTCAGTATAAAGGAATTGAAGATGACAGGGTTTGAAGAGGTGAAATATATCAAACATTACTTGAATAGTACAGCAAGAAAATGGCAAAATCAGTTTCATTAGTAATTCCACCCTTCCACCCTTCCACCCCCATCCCTTCTCCATGCCAAGCGATACGATCGTTCATGTTGACAGTCAGCAGGACCTTTTATCTCCATTTTCTAGTGAGAACTTCATTTCATTTTTTTTCTGCCGGAGATAAGGTTTCTAATTTCAAAGATTACTTTTATGATGTTGGATTGTAGGGAACAGGGTGGGAAGTGTGTGTGTGTGTGTGTGTGTGTGCGGGGGCAGCAGAACTCCTGATAATTTTCCTTTGCAATGAGCTTCACTCCCTCCACCCCCCCCCTCCCTCCACACACACACACACACTCCTCCTTAATCAGTCTGATCTGAAACCTCCTCCAGCCCTGAAGCCTTTGAGTCCCTTTGACACCCTTCAGCAGAGGAGATTGGAACATTCTAACAATAATACAGAAAGTGTTCATTTGTTACTACAGTATGTAAGGTGCTAAAGGATCCTAACAGAAGCTATGGACCAAAGATCATAGAGATCACTGCAGAAACACAAACATGACTTTAAGGGGTTGTACAAATAGGAATTAGCTGTTTTAGGTAATGATTTGAACAAATATGGTAAGACTTTTTTTTCTTACTGTAAGGAAAAGTCCACTTCTGCGTTGTGACTGATCCTTTAGGCCCAATCGCTGACTTGGGCCATAGCAGTTTTAGGCCACAGCTCGCTTCAATACTGCAGCCTATAAAGTCTTTATCCACTCAATCTTACACAAGCCTTTGGGAAGATACACATACAACAATCACTGAAGAACATACAACTACAGCAAAGATGGTGCTTGTTTTTAAAGAACTTTTTTTACCAGCACACTGTAGGCTACAACTGTGGTGTAAGTCCAGGTCAGTTTAAATGCCAAAAAAAAAATCACTCAATTATACAGTCCTCTCTGAAAAGCACTCAAGCCTTTAGTTTCACATACAGAACTCCAATGGTATGTGTTTCTTGCCCACTCAGTGCGTTTCCATAGCAACGTAACTGTTTTAGCCCTGGCATAATATCATGCAATGAGTCACAGGGCGCCATAATTGTAGTTTGCGGTAGCGTGCTGTTAACACTAGAAGCGCCAAGCGCCGGTCATTTGACCGCTGACGCGTATTCCTAGAAGCGCCGTGGGGGTTTGACCTAGATATACCTAGAACTGCCGGGCTGCGGTCATTTGACCGCAGCGATTACAAAAAAAAAAAAATCTTTTCACTCGATTAAACTCCAGGACCCTACGTTCACGACTTTTCCTAAATACGCGTGTTTTGTCACCCAGAATTTTTACATGATCAAAAGCACACCGGTACAAGCTAGTTTAGAGCTATTTTGCGCTCACTTATGTGACAACACTATGTTGTCTCGCGTTCGGCCATTTTTGTTCAGGCTGCTATTCTCTTTTCTCACAGCAGATGTCGCAAGGATTTCCTGTCAGTCGGGCATGAGAATAATATTTTACCATAAAACATATCGTTTATATATGTGCAACATGTATTATATATGTGCTTTATTTTAATAACTATTTTTCATTTACATGGCATAGTCTATGGAGGCGATTTACAGTGGTAAAATGCGAGTTTGTTTTGAAAACGTTGCGACAGGCCTACATGTGTAATTTTCGTCGTAGCCTATTTATGTACGTAGGGCGCGTATGCCTACGTACATTCATAGTTGTACATCTTATCTTCTATTTGTAGGCTATCTTTTAAAGCTCAGACTAATGTATAAGCATTTTCTTACATATTTGCTGGACTGACTGAGTTACGTCAAGTCAACGACCTATCCTAACGCACTTGTTGTATAATGTCAATTGGCGCAGCGTTAACACTCCTGTCTGCAACGCCGGAGACCCGTGTTCACAACTCGGCAGGAGCGAAATGCAAAATCTTATATCGATAGAATTTACTGACCGTTTTACAACGTCGATGAACAATTATTTTTTGTTAATGTTTTTTAATAACAACCTATCTGAAATAAACGGATGAATCGCAATATGTTTAGGCCTACCATTAACGAAAAATAATTTCGCCAGCCAATCATTTTCTGCCGCCAACTGACAAACTTTGACAAAGCCAGTTAGACTTTTTGCATCTAAAAATAATTATATCATAGTGACACGCGAACAAATACGATAGCCTAGAAACTAGGCCTACATGAGATTTTCCCACTGGACACACCACATCAGTATTGTGCTCGTTGCTACGACACACAGGACTCCCAGTGAGTTGACGACCAATGAAAATGACATGGGGAAAAGCAGCAAACAAAGTAGCCTGATTTTGATCTCACCTTACATAGGCTACTTTCCTAATTCCTACGTAGGGCTACTCAGACTTTTGTTAAATCGTCAGGGCCCGGTTGCACAAACACCAAAACCAAAGATTGATGATATGAACCAAATATTCTGGAACAGATGGATTTACAGCATTGAACGTGATAGGCTATTAGCTAGCCTACTGATGCGACTTCCACCGTTTCCTTTCCAGAGATTGCTGCGCTGTTCACAACGCAATGAACGCATGCAGTCTACATTGAAGTGAAACGTGCAGAACGTTGTCCAAAACAATACAATAACATTGTGTGTTGATATCTAATACAATATACACATCTGTAGACATGAAGTGGCAACTAAAGCCATTATCAGTCATGAAAACTGTGGCGGCTGCATTAAGGTTTTGGCTGAGCCAGCTAGCCAGCCAACAACTTCATTAGCCAGCCGTTCTCAAAGCAAATGGCTTCGGGGTCTATACAACACACTATCCATTGCAGCCTATTTGAAACCGATCATCCCCCTCCCCCATGCACTCGTCTAGGATACTTAGGCTACAGATATCACCGAGGCATTGAGGAACTGCCTCCCCACCCCCACCCCATCTATCTGTCCCCTGCATAGACTAGGCTGTAAGCTGGCTGTTTAGGCAACCCGTGGAAGAATGCGCAATCATGTTTCATCGCATATGCGCGTTTCAGAATGTTCGAATTCGCCAGCGTGCGTGTAGTTATGTGAATCGAAAAGAATATAAATATAGCCTACTTTATTGATGCCTTGTTCAAAAGAACTTCCGTCAGGAATAGGTTGGGGATCGAACCAACAACCCTTGGGTGATCAAGCCGAAGCTCTAACCAGTGAGCTACGACTCTGCTTGATAACTAGGAGAAAATGTGTGTCTCAATGCTGAATCTCGAATTCACATAGAAGTTAGCTTAAATTGTAGAAACAATAGGCCTAGCTTTTTTTTCAGCAGACATCGCAAACATAGCCTACACATTCGCAAAACAAAGAATATCATTCACTCATTATTTTAAATTATGCTACTTCTCACGCCTATGCCTGCTCAGCATAGCTCTCTCTATCTCCCTCCCTCCAATGTAGCTAGACCCTAGATCTTCTCCCTAAATGAATGAAAGTTGTTTTAGAAAGTAGCCACGGTAGCCTGTAAAATGCGGCATGAAATCCTGGCTACTGTGTAGGCTAATTGAAACCAGACTATAGGCTCTTTGTTCCAGGTGACCAGGTCCGATCATTTTCGGCAGCGCGAACATAGGCTACCTATTAAATGAATAGAAGTGAATTTGGGGAGTGAATTAGAACTAGCCACATTCACTTTTAGAGCATTTTAGTTGAAAGTCAAGTTTGCTTAAGGTTTGTTCAAGAACTCTTCCAAAGTTTTTAACAACACAAATCAACACAAATACATTAACAGATAACTCAAACGTGCTGTATGTCATAATGAAACAAACAACCACAGATTATCAACAACACGGTCTGACACGAATGACATGGCTTAGTGCAAACTGAATTTATGACCAAACGATTTCATTCGTGCACGAAGCGCCATCTTGCGATCATTATGTGTAAGTAAAAGCCTCCCAGTCTAAGGACTCAGCGGTCATTTGACCGCCTCGCCGCGCTTTAAGTAGTTCACAACAGCACGGCGCTTCTAGTAGGTCGTCAAAGCGGTCAAATGACCGGGGCGCGGCGCTTCTAGGTATAAGTGGGTCAGAACGGCGCGGCGCTTCTAGTGTTAAGGAAGTGTGTATGCTTCTTCTCAATCTCCCGCGCTGCCAGTCAGCTAACTAATGGGGGTCTTATATGGGGATGGTGGCTGAGGTCATTTTGGCAGAAAGGGGACGTTGGAAAAAGTGTGTGTGTGAGTGTGTGTGCGAATACGTGTGTGTGTGTGTGTATGTGTGTGTGTGCGAATGTGTGTGTGTGTGTGTGTGTGTGTGTGAATACGTGTGTGTGTGTGTGTGTGTGCGTGTGTGTGTGTCTGTATGTGTGTGTGTGTAAGTGTACAGTATGTGTGTGTGTGTGTGTGTGCCGAGTTGTGGAACTTTACTTGTTAGACTCTTCTGTACATTATACCCTTTTGGCCCTGTCTATCAGAACGCTGCGGCCATTTTAGCACAGCCTGGTGACCAATACCCTGCAGTGTGAGGATAGAAATGTAACACTGACATATCATCAGCAGAAGTCTAACGTCACCGTTCAATGTTCCCGTGATATTATAGCCTGGTCTCTGGATTCAGTGAAACAACAGCTGTCCCCTTGCCTATACAGTATGTTTTGTGATTACGTGATATTGAAGGTTTTGAAGGTAACTCCTCACTGAGATGCAAGAGTTATGCTTTTAACTGTGCTGAGTTTTTAATTGGTCTTTGTCGGTCCTTAGTTTCCCGATAATGACCAGCGTTCTATACAGTATCCCTTATTTATTTATTTTTTTGCCAGGTTTTTACATAATGTTAGCTATTAACATAGTTATTCAACACAAAATATCAACATGTCTCATTTTTCAAACTGGCATCATTCTCCATCATAACAGAAGCACCTCTCCAAATTAAATTAATAGTGCTTCAAACAAACATTCGAACCTGTGGGTTGCTCCAGAGACTGACCATATTCTGATCCATATAATGAAATGGCAGATTATACCTAAAATAGAGTGAGTCTCAGCAGCTCAATCCTAGTCTGCAACACTATACTCTCCAACGCTGCGAGACATTTTTATTCCCCTCGTCATTCATGGTTGATAGCATGGTTACTGGCGTTAAAAGGAAGTCGTACTTTTTTTTTTTTTATCACTAAAAGACTTCAATCAGCCAGACCCTCCGCGAGCATCAGTGGACCTGTTTTGCAAATCAGTGAAAGCTCGTGGATCAGGCGAATGAAACCTCCTGCATGTAGAAAGGGACATTATTAATGGCTGAGGTATACACAAAGGTGAATTCTTTACAGAAATGGTGGATTTTCACCCCATTTAAGAGGAGACATACGCAGAGGCAGCTGTCTGTTTCAATATACTGTACTCAATATTTGAGAGGGTGGTCGCAGACATTTGCAAATTACCTGTTCTGAGGTGCCCATGGAGAGAGGTCCACTCAACTCTCTGTCAACAAGGATATGCGGAGTCATGCTTTAAATGCAAGTCCGCATTTTGATTGAGTGTCTCTCTGTGTGTGTGTGTGTGTGTGTGTGTGTGTGTGTGTGTGTGTGTGTGTGTGTGTGTGTGTGTGTGTGTGTGTGTGTGTGTGCGTGTGCATGTGCGTGCGTGTGCGTTGTGGCCCGTCAGACTTCATACCCATAAGTGTGCCATTACCTTCCTGCTTTTGAAAGACTCATAGAGGCGCGTGTGACATCCGAATATGTTTTGTGCCCCAGGAAGTGATGTCACATTTCAATGAAATGCCTCTTTGTAGCGTTGCTGCTATTTTTTTTGACTCCGAGCACAAACACTCAAAAAACCTCCCTGTTGCTTGAGTCCATGGAGATTGCAGAGGCTGTTGCTACTAAATTGCAAGAAATAAGAGCCAGTCAAGAGCAGTGTGTGTGTGTGTGTGTGTGTGTGTGTGGCTCCAGTGTCTGTGATGAAATGGTGCTAATTGCGGATTGATTTGAAGTAGTGGCAGCCATATCTGCAGTGCAGCGAGCGAATCAGTGGTGGTGCTGCCCCACCTCCACCACCCCCTCACCCTCTCCTCCATCCACCCCTCCACACCACCACCTCCTCCACCTCCTCACCCTCTCCTCCATCCTGCCACTCACCTCCACCTCCTCACTTTATTCTCCCCCGTCAACACCATCACCACCTCCTCATCCTCTCCCTCATCCACCTCCTCACCCTCTCCTCCTCCATCCACTCCACCACAACTTCCTCAGTCATATCCACGCCACAACTCCTCCATCCTCCATCTCTCTCATCCACCCAACCACCACCTCCTCCTCAGTCTCCCCTATCCACCACCACCTCCTCACTACCCCCTATCCACCACCACCTCCTCACTCTCCCCTATCCACCACCCCCTATACAACCCACCACCACCTCCTCACTCTCCCCTATCCACCACCCCCTATACAACCCACCACCACCTCCTCACTCTCCCCTATCCACCACCCCCTATACAACCCACCACCTCATCCTCACTACCCCCTACTCTCCACCTCCTCACTCTCTCTCTGATCCAACCCACCACCACCTCATCACTACCCCCTATCCAACCCACCACCTCCTCACTCATCCACCTAACCACCACCACCTCATCACTACCCCCTATCCAACCCACCACCTCCCCACTACCCCCTATCCAACCCACCACCTCCTCACTACCCCCTCTGCCTCGGCCCCCCTCGGTTCCGTTCCCTGATAAGTCCTTGTTTAGCGTGTTTCTCCAGCAGAAACACCAGGCTAGTTCAGGGGTTAAGTGAGGGGAGAAAAAGAAAGTCGATGAGTGCTGCTGTGTCACTCTCCCACTGAAAAATGAAATTACAACCAATTTAGAAAAGGGCAAGACTTAGAGGCTTTATTAGAGAGCAAAACCAGAAGTTACAGAGACATGAAATTAAACCGGTTGTTGGGAAAAAAAAAAAAGGTTGTTAAATAAAACAGTCTATTTTAAGAGAAATGAAATTCAGAGCAGTTTGTTGTAAGCAAATTAACCTGAGACAGATTTGACACTGACTCATGTAGAATCCGGTATTAGCATAGCATAATGACATATTAATGCAATTTAAAGTTATTAGGTTGTGATCACATATTAATGCAATATAAAGTTATTAGTCATATAATAAAGAATTAATGCAGAATGGGCCCTGATATTTTCATGTGAGAAATAATAGCATGCTTCTAATTAGGTTTGTCATACAACACTGACATAAATTGTGGGGATTTTTGTATACGGAGAGCACTCTTTGAGTGTCTTTAACAGGAGAAAGAAAGGAAAGAGAAAGGAACGACAGATATAAAGAAGAAAGGGAGAGAGAAGGAGAGAGAGAGGAAGAGGAAAAGAGAGGAAGAAACAGAGGGTGCGAGAAAGAGATGAAATGAGTTGACATATTCATACAGGGAGTCATGTCACGCTCGACTGCAGCCTTCTTGGAATCTTCTGACTTCTCCTTCGCCACGGAACAATGGCCAGCATCTCTCTCTCTCTCTCTCTCTCTGTCTGTCTTTCTCTGCCGCTAGCTGGAGAGGAAGTAGACAGACTGCAGAGGTCGTAATCCCTGGCCATAAAACTACTTCTGACACAGGCAGTCAGTCGTCACACACACACACACACACACAGACACACTGACAAACATAGACAAACACACACACACACACACATCCCCTCACAGCCTCTCCTCCTCATCTTCCTCCATTTTCTTCTCATTCTCCCTTTCATTGCTCTCTCTCTCGTCTCTCCCTCTCACTCACTCTGTCTCTCTCTCTTCTCATCTCCTTCACTCTCTCTCTTCTCTCTCTCCTCTTCCTCACTCTCTCTCTTCTCTCTCATCTCCCTCACTCTCCCTCTCTCTCTCTGTCTCTCTCTCTCCCCTCACTCTCTCTCTCTCTCCTCTCCCTCTCTCTCTCTGTCTCTCTCGCTCCGTTTCCCTTCCCCTCCCCGTTAACCCTGCTAACACGCTAAGCTAATGTGCGAGAGAGCCTGGAGACATGCTCTGATCTCTTCAGACACGCAGGCCAACGTCTCATGGAGACACGGAGGCCATAGCAAGCTCACAGAGACATTAGAGCTGAATCCCATTCACATAGAGACACACACACACACACACACACACACACACACACACACACACACACACACACACACACACACACACACACGGCAAACATGGGCAGGCTTTTCCACATCACATGTTACACTTCATGTACACTTAGACACAGTATATTGTAAATGCATATACACTTGCAAAACACACAGGCACACATGCACAAAACGTGCACTCCATCCTGGTTCCTTAACGTTATAAAATAGATCAAGTACAGAGAAATTACTTTTCACTGCAACCGACCCACAACAACCCCCCGCACACACACACACAGACACACACAGAGAGAGACACATACACACACGCACGCACACACACACACACACACACACATACACACACACACACATCCATCAAACCCACACTCACACAAACACACATCTAGTTAGATTGGGGCCGTGCTGAAATGGGAAAATGTCTAATGTGATTATGAAGTGCCATTAAAAGAGAAAGTTTTGCCCGAGTTTAAGTTTATTGTAATTCTGCGGCCAAGGCTGAATTTGGGATGGGGGCACACACAATTGATTTCCTTTGAATTTTTCACAGAAATTCTTCTCATTTTCTAGTGGGAGTGAAACAGGATAAATGAACCATTCGACTTTTGAACATATGAGTGTAGCAACTAAAACTGAGGAAAATAAGCATGCTATTGATACCTTTTGGAAGCTGCCATGTTTGACGACAGTGGGTTTAACCCACCTTGAATGGAGGCATTTAATTTATAAAACGTAGTGTGCTGAAGGCCAAACATGGAAAAAAAACAAAAAACAACTGTGATTTGTTAAGTGGAACTTTCCTGTCGTAAACGCGGGCTTTATTAAGCGAGCTCATTTTCTGTCGTCTTACTGAGAGCGGAGACAGAGTCCTCGTCCCCCGTCGAGAAGATTGTCTTTTCACCACGGGGGGTTGTCTCTCCCCGCAAACTCCCAAAATTGAAACCATTACACCTCAATTTTGTTATTCATGTTGGCTAATGGCTGAGGATGAGAGGCCATTTTCATGCCGTGTGTCATTTTCCCGCGCCTCTGATGGCGTTGATGGCTTTTGTCATTTTTTAGATTTGCTTTAACATCCGGCAGATAATGTAATGGATTCGAACATTACATGCCACGGGAGCAAATGTGATGCCATCACAGGGGTGCTCCAGGACTCCGGAGGGACCTCTGAGTGTTAAGGCACTTCTAACACACACACACACACACACACACACACACACACAGAGAGAGAGAGAGAGAGAGAGGACAGTTTTGAAAGTCATTGTGTAAGATGCAACATTTAAAAGGTAAGTGATGATAAGCAGAGTGAAGCATGAAGTCAATTCATATGAGGAATGATTTTTAAAAAAGTGTAAACAACATTATGATGTACGTAAACTGGAGGGGGAAAAAAAAAAACATAAATGTGTGCTCACATTTTTCTCTGCCTATTTCTGCCTGGAAGGAGTGAAGTGGAGGGGAGGAACAGTTGCCCTGGTTCACCAGTAGATGGGTTCAAAAGCTGCAGGGACTCATCAGGGGGTGGATGAGGAGGAGGAAGAGGAGGAGGAGGAGGAAGAGGAGAGTGGCTTCAGGGAGAACAGCAGTGCTTCTCATGCTGCCCATGTTTTGGGCCAAGAGAGCAGTCGACGTGCACTTTTATGTGGATGACACTAAGCCTCGGGAGAGTGGCACTACACAAACACACACACACACACACACACACACACACACACACACACACACTCTCTCACTCCAAACAATCCTAGTGCCTAGCGGTGTGAAGTCATGATGGGGCTTGGCTGAACTCACTAAATAATATCTATGATGTGCCATGCTTAGAAGTAATCTTTGCCCTTTTCTGTGCCCTCTGAAACAGGACATAAAAGGACAAAATAATGATCAAATCCACAGTTATGGAAATACGGCCTGTATAAAAACCAGATGTTTCAATTGCATTCCAAGTGTTACTATGACAAAGCACTTTCCCATTAAATACAGTATATACAAATATCTATAGTAAGTGTATGTGTGGATCCTTTTTTAGGCATGTTATACTGTATGTGTCCTCAGAGATTTCCTACCTAAGTGGTTTTAAATAATTCATTTGTTAGGTAAATTGATCACATTTTTGAGTTTTTTAGGATCCTTAATATAAGCGTCATCGAGGTCCTGAGAAGGCAGCACTGTGCAAAAGCTGTGTTCCAGACATACTTGTACTGGTTGAAAATGTGGTAGGAACTCGGAATTTCGGTGACATTCTAGTATATTTTCTTGTGGTAAGATACTGGAAAATGTCAATGGATCTCTTTTAGATCTTCTTGTTGCTTTTCTATTGATGCCTTTCAGAAAGCAGTCCTATGCAACACTCGTGGTCTAAACTGTCTCCCACAGGCAATTTACAGACAGACACACACACACACATACACACACTTTTTCTCACACTCACTCACCCAACTAAACACAACAACTGAAAGCAAGCAGTTTAGCGCCTTAAGGCTGGTTTTCACAAGTCCTCTTTGTCTGACTGCAGCACATGTATTGACTTACATCTGTGTTGTCTTTGAGCATGATGTTCTCCAGGCCTTTAATGGGCTCCTCTGGCTTCCTCTTCCTTCTGTCAGGTATTTTGGTCTCCGTCTACGGTGAGCAATTCATCTTGGCCAATGCAGCGAGCCTTTTTGTTGGCTTTTATTAAGTCATAAAATTCAGTCTCTGACATTTGACTGTACGTGATGCATCTCAATAATTCTTTGGTGTTTTTTGCATTATAATTTGGTGGCAGAGCCTAAATTGTGTAAGCGAGTCAATATACCAGTGAAGTCAAATCTACAATGACCATGAAAGGTCAGCAGAACCCATCTACCCGTAAATTAACCAGTTGATTCTCTGAGACAATGTAATTGTGAATGCATTTGAAGCAAAACACTAAAGCTTTCCTCTGTGGCACGCACACTATTAGTTTATCCACCAAATAACAATTTCCACCGACAAGGTAGGGTATGTTGCATCATTTCGTCAAACTACAGGTACCCTACCCAATCTGCTAAAGTTACATAGTGAGGTTATAGTCGATAGACGGCCGCGAAGTGAATGCAGAAGCGTCGTTCACCCTGTTACGAGTTGATGAACTGCTGAAAGGATAGATCCGAAAAACTCTTCACCTTTCAAGGTTCCCTATGCATTTTTGGCAATGTCTTTGTTTTTTTGCAGTGCTTTTTCCTTGCAGTTTCCTCTACAGAGCTCCACCAATACTCCTCGCTCAGCCAGTATGCCGTTTCCTCTTTCTCTGTGTTTTTCTCGCTCTCTGCCTCTTTGTCACCGGCTCTACCAGGACGGATGGCTAAGAAACTCCATCGCTAGCCGGTGCCTGGTTGGGGGTGTGTACGTGTGTAGTGTCGTGTCGTAATGCAATTCGTTACCTCGCGAGACATTTTGACTCTGTGGCCGGGCAGCTCGCCGGACCACAAGTTGCAAGGCTGGTTTTTCCAAGTGCTAGAGGGACGCGAGACAGCCACCATTAATTTAATTTGCATTTTAAATGCAGCCTACAGTATTTGTGAAATTGACTGATGGATCTGCTGGAGATGTCTGTCCAGAAGGTCCCTAAGTAAATGCAGAAGCGTGTAGGTGCACATTTTCACATCCTAGCACTTCCTTTTACAAAATAGGAGTTCTTTGTACTTCCTCTGAAACTCTGTACTTTCAGACTCTTTTGTGTATTATATAGGCCTAGTCTATCGTGTCCCCCGAGTTCAACATGTGTGACTGCCTGGGATAACATGCCGGCTGAGGTGAGGTCACAAAAAGTCATACAACCCTCCCAGTGACACCAAGACTTCTACGTTAAGGTCAATTAAGCTAAAAAACAACTGCATCATTCACAAAATGATCCATTATATTGTTGTTTTCTTTGTCATTTCCTTTTTGAAGATGCAGCTTAGAGAGTCACAAGCCGGCGGCGAGGCCTACTCTTCCTGTGATGGCCACTCGTGCAACAAGACGCATCACCAAAGTCAGCGTCCGTAGCCGCAGTTTATGACAAAAGCCTGACAGCTGCAATTAACGTGTTCACAAATTAGACAATTATCTCCTGCGTGCGGTAATTAACATGGCCAGATTGCGCCGATGGTGGCGCGTAATTAGCGCCTGAACCCCTCTCGTCTCGTCCTCGCCGCTTAATGAGCTTCGCCCCGCGGAACGCTTTTTACCGTACACCGCTTGACCCCCCCTCAACGCCCACCCCCCCCCCGGCAATGAATCATTGCCATCAACCACTAACCCCCCCCCCCCCCCCGCACACACACTCACATGCGCACACACCTAACATTCACACACTCATGCACATATACACACATATACCCCCCCACATGCCCACCCCAATATACACCCACACATATGCACACACACCTCACATTCACACACTCATGCACCCCTCAATCCCCACATGCCCACCCCAACACACACACACTCCACACACAAAGACACACATGCCCACATCAAACCACATTTTGCTCTAATTTAGTCCAACTAAACACACTCCTCACAGAGGTGACACACACACACACAAACACACACACACTTGTACACCATGGCATGCACTCATTTATCCCCTTACACACACACACACACACACACACACACACACACACACACACACACACACACACACACACACACACATCCACTCTGCTCACACACACACACACACACACACACACACACACACACGCACTCACACACATGCACACACACACACACACACACTTCCCGGTTGACAAATCCACTGCCTGAAACCACCGAATCCCACAGTTGTTGGTCGTCATGTCTCGGTCTCGGCCTCGCCGCCGTGTTCTCATCGGGCTGCTAAGTTTGGAGAAGTGCCGCGCGGTGCGGTGTGGCGGGAACAGGCCGTCTCCCGGCAACAGGAGCGCAACAGGAAGAGTGATGAAGCAAGTTTAATGATATTGTTTTTTCTTTCTCTCTCTCTCTCTCTCTCTCTCTTTCTCTTTCTCTCTCTTTCTTTCCGTCGTTTCTGCCCCGTAACCATGTCTGAAAGAGTCATTTGGGTCATGTCATGGGTTGCCCTAAAGAGGAGTCGCTGATGGATTGCACAGCCAGGCTTGGATCTCTACACCTGACACATCCCATAATGTCTGTTCCTACGCGTAAACGGCACATAAGGAATTATTATTACGTTCATTATTTAAACAAAAGAAGAAGCAGCAAACATTTAAAGACATTGGCAATCTTATG
>NC_085009.1:23080475-23097975 GCF_963854185.1 Sardina pilchardus
ACGGCGATACGATACTCCCGTCATCTGGCCCATGCATGAGGAGAAAACACAGCGTGCCATTAACTCCGTCTCTCAGAAAGGCTCCCGAGCCAGACGGAGCTCATGTCACCAGAGAGAGAGGGAGAGAGAGAGAGAGAGAGGGAGGGAGAGGGAGAGGGAGAGAGAGCAAGAAAGACAGGAGGTGAGATTCAAAAGGATAGAGAAATGGAAGCGTATAATGAGAGAAAGGGATTATGAGAGAGAGAAAGAATGAGTAAGAGATTGGTAGAAGAACAGAGAAAGAAAGAAAGACAGATGGAGAAGAATAGACAGAGAGGGAAATAAAAGAGGGAGATGTAGAAGTATGCCCTGGCCTTGTCGTTGTTGTTAATAAATCAGACAATGTGTCACATTCACTGGGAGAGTCTGCGTGAGATATGTCGGTGCGGCGGAAACATCTGACACGCATGTTGGTCAGAGTGATGCGGAATGACCCTTGGATAGGCCAGGCTCTTTCCTTTAAAAACAAGGAGCAGCATTAGTACAGAGAGTGGAATGATTTGAAAGGCTTTGAAAAACAGGCTTTGAAAGTCTTTGAAATAGCGCCCATGTCAATGAGTCTAGTCACTTCAAAAAAGGTAAGAAAGGGAAAAGCCAACGAACAGGGAGCATTTGCTGGTCTTGGCTAAGCTTCACACACTACAAACACAGGTGCGAGAGAGAGAGAGAGAGAGAGAGAGAGAGAGAGAGAGAGAGAGAGAGAGAGAGAGAGAGAGAGAGAGAGAGAGAGAGAGAGAGAGAGCAAGAGAGAGAAAGAGGGTTGGAAGGAGAGTAAGAAAGCGATTGAGAGAGAGAGAGAGAGAGAGAGAGAGAGAGAGAGAGAGAGAGAGAGAGAGAGAGAGAGAGAGAGAGAGAGAGAGAGAGACTGAGACTGTTGGAGATGTGTTTGAAATTGATCCTTACAATGGAGCACTACTCTGACCACAGTCATGGGAGAATAATATATTTGCTTCCATAACTCCCAACTCGGAGAAGACTTCGGAGAGCACTAGAAATGTCTTAATGCCTACACTCACACACTCACACACACACACACACACACACACACACACACACACACACACACACACACACACACACTCTTCGGAGAGCACTAGAAATGTCTTAATGCCTACACTCACACACACACACACACACACACACACACACACACTCTTCGGAGAGCACGAAATGTCTTAATGCCTCCCTGTTTATATTGGACTCCAAGAGCACACTGAGCTCCCCTATAGAAGGCCACCCGGACGCCGACATAGGCCTCCCACACACACACGCACGCACGTCCGCACACACACACACACACACACACACACACACTCACTCCATCACCCCCTTTTTGGGGTCACTGCCATGCTGTGAAGAGCTACACCTCCTAGTCATGGGTGATAAAAATACAGTAATTACCATGTTAGCGTTTCTCTGTGGTGCAGGGGGGGAAAAAGATGTTCCATCAATCTATTGGACTATCAATCTACCTATCATCGCACTTGGAACATTATTGAATGTGCTGTGTAATTGAGCGTAATTAAAACCGAGAGTAAGTACTGTAATTAATGTCACTTTTTGAGCGCTAAAAGCCTTGGCAAAAGATAATGGTCCCCTGGAGTTTAGGGAGGCAGACCTTTCGAATGTCGAAGATGTTCCATCGCAATTACAGCCTTTAGTGCCAACTTGGACAGTAAATGATTGACTTCTTTCTTTTTTTTCTTTCTTTTTTTTCTTTTTTGCCCTGCTGCAAAAGTTTTCTCAGTGGGATGTCATCAAAGCAAATAAGAGAATGAATCTGAACTCATGAATGAACACAAGCCAGTTTCTTCCGAATTGCGCTCACACTGCATTTGTGTGTGTGTGTGTGTGTGTGTGTGTGTGTGTGTGTGTGTGTGTGTGTGTGTGTGTGTGTGTGTGTGTGTGTGGAACAGCAGTCAGGTGGCAGTGCACACACAGCACACGGCAAAGACAGGTTGAAGAATAAGTCTCGGTCACCAGGCGAGTTGGAACTTGTAAACAGCGTTTGAGTGTCCTGCACTCAGTTCCACAAAGCGCTCGTTTGTCATTTAACGGAATCCTCCAACAACACATTCCGAAACTGTGGCTCTCCTCGACTGACCTCGCCCCCTCCGAGGAAAAAAAAAAAAAAAAAAAAAGAAACAACCCCTAACTTCATGAAAACACTTTTCCGTCCACTAACTTTTTTTTCGGTCTTTTCTTTTGCTTTTCTTTTTTTCCCCCAACTGTGCAAGTTTGTCAGGAAAGGTTGGATTGCAGTGAAAGCAAGATGAATTGTCGGCAGCTACCCACATGGCAGGCTATTGATAGTTCCAGTCGCATGCCCCCTTTCAGGCACTCCACCCTGCTCCGAAGGACCACAAAAAAATGAGCGTATGAGAGAGAGAGAGAGAGAGAGCGGAAGAGAGAGAGAGCAAGAGAGAGAGAAAGAGAGGAGAGCAGGAGAGGTGGAGGAAAAGTCCACAAAGCAGGGGCTCGAACAATCCACTCACTCAGTGTCTCTGCTGTTTTCCCTCTTTCTTACTCTCTCTCTCTCTCTCTCTCTCTCTTTCTTTCTCCCTCTCTGTCACTCTCTCCATTTCCCCCTCTCAGGCCACTACCGCCGTGAACCGTGCCAGAGTCAACAGGAAAAATTCTCCAATGTCGGAATGCTGGGAATGACGGCGAATGGCGGCGGCGTCAGGGAGCGCTGCGTGGAACGCATTCTTCCGACCGCTGGAAGGTGCAGGAGGTAAAAAAAAGGGCGGTGTTTATTATGCCGTGGTTCGTCGGGCGGGCCGTTCACAGCTGAGTGACATCGGGAGGTTTGTTTAACTTGCTCTGACCCTCCCCACATGAAAAGCGACCGGCGAACGGCGACGCCATTCCAAACAGCCGGGCCCTGCACGGGAACGGCTGGCTCGCTTTTCCCCCCAAATCTGCACTTTGAAGTCGCTTGATTTACGCTATTGAGGTACGACCTCACTGAGATGATTCCCATTCAGCACGCATGCAGGGCCATGTTGAAAAACAGTTTGCCTCATATTGAATGGTTTCACTGTTTCTTTCTCTCTCTCTCTCTCTCTCTCTCTCTCTCTCTCTCTCTCTCTCTCTCTCTCTCTCTCTCTCTCTCTTTCACTCTTGCACACATTTGAATTGATCCTACAGTATGTTCTTGTGCACACATGTGCATTTGAAAAGAAAATAATGGACTAGTATATATTTGAATTGAATCGAATTCTGATCATGTCCAGACCTAGTCTTTGGAAGTATCGCAGAGACAGCAAGAGTAAACACACTCATTCCACACCCAAGTAAAATACACATATCCTGAACATTGTAAGAGTGCAGTACATGAGTAGTTGTACTTCCCACCCCTGCAGAGTGGAATAACAACACAAAACACACAACACACGCAAACACTCACAACACACACCAACAGCATGCAGACGAGACTCCTTATTACCTCCGCCAAGGAGGTTATGTGTTCACTTGGTGGAGGTTTGTGCTCTCTGAGTGCTTTTCTAGTAATGGTAAATAAAATGTGTCCATCATCCAATCAAAGCACTAGGTGATATTTGCACATACTGTATCTGTGCAGCTCAAGACAAAAACAACTCATCATCATCATCATCATCATCATCATCATCTGTTGAAGTCCAATGTAACTGTAAAGGCTCTGAGGCCTACACATACAGTACATAGACCTAATGGTGTTTAGCCTGGCAGAATACAAGGTGTGTGAAAACATGTGCCTTTGTACATGATGGATTTTGGATTTTGGAAGGGGAGAGAGACAGAGAGGGAGAGAGAGAGGGGGGAGAGAGAGGAGGAGAGAGAAGGAGAGGTGTTAGAGATGTGTTTTTGTTTGGTTCTTGAGTGTGTAGGAAGAGGAAGGCAGCTGTTTGGGCCGAACTGTTGCCGAACACGAGCAGACGTGTTTGGGTAAGGTGTGTGTCACCAGCACATGCTAAATCACTGGATGACCTAATAAAGTCTCCACTCTCTCTCACACACACACACACACACACACACACACACACAAAAGCTGTTCTCTTCCCTCAACGCAGCGCAACAAGGGCTCTATTTCCGCTCTTTTTTTCTAAAACAGCCGATACACCGGAGCATTGAGTCATTGAATCCAGATGTAGACAGGTCTCAGAAGCCCCCGTAGCTCCGCTCCACTCGTTTGCCCGCTCGCTTCCCTCCCTCCCTCCCTCCCTCCCTCCTTCCCTCCCTCCTTCCCCGCCCGCCCGCCCGCCTCTCTCCCTCCTGCGCTGTACTTCCTGCAGTGAGCGCACAGTTGTACAGATTTTAATGAGACTCTTTTATTGGGAATTCAGAGTGATCCCAGGTGATTTCGCTCCGTCCACATTGACGAGTCTGTGATTAGGTATGCAGATTTTTTTTTTTTCTTCTTCTTCTTCACGGGGGAGGGGTAGGCGAAGCCTGCGGTTTTATTCGGATTTTTCCCACACACTTCTGCGTGAATATGGGAAAGATGGTGAACTTTCTCTCTTTCTCTCTCTCTCTTTCCTCCGCTCTCTGTCCTCGGCAGGAAGTGGAGTAGGAGAGCTGAGAAGCTGTTTGCATAGTGTAACTGTAGGAGGGTGCTAAGGCCCATGTCACCCCATTAGTCAAAATCTAGCACCTTATTTCAAGACTGTGAGAGAAAAAAAGGGATCTTCAAAGAGAAGCTATTTGCCCTTACCCCCAATAAACACACCCATTCATAGCATTGCCTTGATAAAACATATGGGAAAGCTTCATTTAAATACATATCTCTCACACGCACGCATGCACGCACGCACGCACGCACGCACGCACGCACGCACGCACGCACGCACGCACGCACGCACGCATACACACACACACACGGCACAGACAATGGAGACACATCAGAGTGTAAAAATTGTAATTGTAAATGTATGTCTGTTTGCATATACCTGTGGGAATAATACACTTTTGAGATCCCTTCAAGCAATTCCCATGTAGCACTATTAAACCTCCACACCTGTGTGTGTGTGTGTGTATGTGTGTGTGCAAGACGGAATGGAGAAAGAGATAGACAGAGAGAGAGGGAGACAGAGAGAGAGAGAGAGAAAGAGAGAGGGCCCTAATGGAGAGTCTGTGCCAATCAGAGTCAAGCAAACGTAGACCACCCCCCCCCCCCCCACACACACACACACACACACACACACACCGCCCCAGGGGTTTCTCCGCAGAATGAGAGGCGCACAGGTGGGGATAAACATCTCATGAGTTCATTGATCGCTGGCAATCCCGCTACATCACCAGCCCTAATCAACTCCAAAAGGTGGGGATTTAGCCGGCGAAATCTGAAGGGAAGGCGGCGGCGGTGTAGCGAGGGGGAGAGAGAGGAGCCTGACAATGAGAGGGCCCTTTCTTTAGGAAGACATCTCTATTCCACATGCCGCCTCTCACACACCACGCTCAAAGGGCTTTGCATTCAGATGGGTAAACAAAACGGGAGAGAGATTGTTCTAGAATAAACCACAGACCTCCGTGTTGTGAAATCCTTGAAATCAGTTTAAAGAAGCACTATAAGGAGCACTATACATGTTTTTTTTAACAGCTAGTAAAACAGTTTTAAAGTCATTTTGATGATAAACAAACATGTATAATGGAGAATCATGCTCCTGGGAGAGCTAGTAGCATCTCTCTGGCAGAAAACTAGCCTTGCAATTTGGCTGACGACAACTCCGAAAACAGCCTTCAAGAATCATGAAACAGTATACCTAGTCAGGAGACAATGCTCTTTGGAGGTTGTGTTTGCTTGTTGCTAGTACTTCAGCTCCAAAACAAAAGCTCTAGACTAGCCAAAACATCCGGAATTGCATTGGATACATTTTTTTATTATCATTTTTTTTTTTAAGTATATTTGTTGGGCTTTTTGCCTTCATTTGTATAGGACAGTAGAGAGAGACAGGAAGCAAGTGGGAGAAAGAGAGGTGGGGTGGGAAAGGAAAACGACTGCAGGTTGGACTCGAACCTGGGTCCTCCTGCCTCTCTGACCTGTTTATGGCACGAGCGCTGCAGCCTGTTGCACCACAGCAACACCCCCTGCATTGGATACCTTTAAACGTATTGGAGCTGCATTGGATACCTTTAAACATTTTGGAGCTGCATTGGATACCTTTAAACGTATTGGAGCTGCATTGGATACCTTTAAACGTATTGGAGCTGCATTGGATACCTTTAAACGTATTGGATATAAACGTACCTGAGCTGCATTCAGACTGGAAGAGAGTAGTTGTGATGCAGACTATGTTACAGAACTGCTGTGGCTTGTGTTGATTATGGATAAAATATCCATGGATGACACAAAATGTCTCTTGGCCATATTTTACATTTTGTCAAGGTCATGAGTGGATTTGTAAATACTCTGAATGAATCACTGGCCCCGATGTGAAAATTAGCTTTTTTACTTACTCCGGCACTTTTACATTTTGAGTGTGAACAAAAAAATGTCAATTGATGTGCATTGTCCCTTTTAAATAAACAAACAAAACAAATAAATAAACTATGTTCTGCAAAATCTTAAGTCTAGCTAAAGCTAATTCAATAAAAAAAAAAAGGCACAAAACATTATTGAGTCCGCTCAGTATTCCCACTTGCCACATGATAGCTGTACTTCTGAGATCTTTGCTTTTCTGACAGACTTCGCACTTTGCGTGCCAGTGAAATGAAAGCTCACTGTATTTATAGTGTCAGTGCACTGAGGGTTGGTTGGGAGCCCTGAATGTGTGGATATGGAGACACTCCAGCATACGCGCTGCATGGCCTGGCCTCTGGCCTGTCCTCTGGCCTTTTAAGGTGTGTGGTAATGCACAGCTCAAAACCACGCAGAGACTCAACATTCTCTTTCAGATGATGTCACACACACACACACACACACACACACACATATGCACAGATACACACACACCAGGGCTCGATATGAATACTTGCCCGGATGACTTTGGCTACCAAATTGTTACAAGTGGCAACCAGATTTGGTTGGCTTTGGCAACAAAAACCTCATGCCTGGTTGCCAAGCTGGAAACCACTTTTAACTTTTAAAAGTTAACGTTGAGCACTGACACACACACACGCACGCACACACGCACGCACGCACGCACGCACACACGCACACACACAGACACACACAAACCCACACACACAGTGAAAGTGATAATCTAAACCCACCCCTGCTGACAAAATAAAACTATCTGAAACACCTGTTCAATTAGCGATAGTGATGCAGTTAGAGAGTGTATACAGCCTTGATGAATGGATCTCATCTTGGACTATAAAAGAGGTCTTCCTTTCACTCAGGCTCAAAGTGTCTCTCCTCTCCGCCGCCGCTGTCCACCGCTGTCAGGATGAAGCCCTCTCCGTCCAGACCAGACCAGACGGATGGACGGGCCGAGGCGGGGAGATGAAACAGCCCTGACAGACACGTCAGGCCCCTTCACGGCACGGCACGGCACGGCACGTTCCCCTCAGATCCACGGAGCTGAAACACTGACACAAGATCCATCAAGAGCTGGAGTCATGCATGGGGGCAGAAACAGCCTAAACAGCTCCCCTGGACACAAGCAGTCACACGTACGTACTGTATGTTTCTATGCGTTTTCTATTTGCATGCAAAGATAGAGCAAAGAGTCGTTTGTCTTTCAATGAAATGATTTGTGGAAGGCTCTTAACCTGCCATGTTCTGCATGTATACGCGCACACACACACACACACACACACACACACACACTCAAACAATGGAATGCACAGTCATGATGTTTTATGATACAATATATATTTTGATCTTGTACAAAAAGAGGACTGTGATACATTTCTGCTCGTAAGGTCACACACACACATACACACACACACACACACACACACACACACACTTTACCAAACAATCCCATAACTATTTTGGTCTTCAGTGCATGCTCTCTCACAGTGAGGCATGGTGGCGGTTATTCAGGCTGAACACACTAGGCGGACATTTTCCCAGCCCGCCAATGACCCATTCTCCGACCGTGCGGTCACTGTGTGCTCCAAATCCCGTGTCAGCCCGAATAACAGTGAGGGATGACAGAACCTACACACACACACACACACACACATATACACACATACATGTACACACAAACACACTAGTCTCAGAGTCAATGAAAACATGACATCACCCAGACCTCTCGCCAGCTTTCCAAAAAATGAATCGATGGGGGGAGAATTAAAGAGGTTGTGTGTGTGTGTGTGTGTGAGAGAGAGAGTGAGTGAGTGTGAGCACTTTTCAAAGTTTACCTGAGCTCAGCCTGCCAATGGCGTGCAGCTGCCTTCAAGCTTTCTCAATGGAGCCCAGTGTTATGGAAGCCAGTGGTGGCCAGATGTTTTGGCAACACGAGTACACGAAAAAAAAAAAAAAAAAGAGGCCGGTTGAAGTCACGGGGGTCGTAAATTTATTTTCTTTCAATACCTCATCACTCCGTTCCTTAATGTCACCGTTGACCCTGGGAGTGTTGAAAACACTTGTAACAACAACAACTAATCCGTTCCTTATTAAAGATGGCTCAACACGGGAAGGGGAAATGTACACGTCGTTGTACGTTTCACAAACACAGATGGTCGTGGATCGGATGCCAATTTGTTAGGAGTGATGTAAGACGTGCTAACTACAAGCACTAAAACAGTGTAATTAAAACAGGTACTGTAAGGAAGGAAGTGATCATGATGTGTTAACTTTGGATACAAGATTCTATGTTTCCTCAGTTTAAAAGGCATTTCCAAAATCACTGTAAGAAAAAAAAATCAAGTGCCAGCCATATTTTTTAAGTATATATATTTTTTATGCCTTTAATCAGAGAGGATAGTAGAGAATGGAAGTGAGTGGGAGAGAGAGTCAGGGTGGGATCCAGAAAGGACCACGAAACGAACCCCTATCTCCGGCGTTACATGCAGGGGCCCCTACCAGTCATGCCATAGCTGGGGCCAAGGGTTAGCCATTTTAACTTGTTCGTACCACTACAGAAGTAAAAGGTTTACCGGGGCATGCAGAGATGGCTTTAAATCTCTTATGGTGCAATCGACATGTCAACACATCTCGTCTGTATCATCGTCAGAGTCTATTCGTAATTAAGGTGACCAGATGTCCGAGACCAAGACCGAGGACAAAAAAATTGAAAAAAAAAAAAGTTTTAACTTCAAAAAACAGGGACATGTAGTTTTTCTGTATTTTCCTGGGGATAAGCAACCAAAAACGGGGACGTCTTGTCACCCTATCCATAGTCATATTCATACAGCTATTTGAATGAATGTACAAACATGCAGTAATTTTACTGGTGTGTATGCACCCCCTTGCCAAGCCCAAGAATTCACATTCTGCGTGAGTACTGTCTCATTTCAGTGCTCCACACACACTTAGCAACCGAGTGTGAATGCAATTCAACCTGGACCTTAACCAGGCCTTTGGTTCACTCAAAATTGCTATAAGTTTACTGAATGTTTTCGTGAAAATATATACAGTCTACAGTCAAAAGGAGTTTTTTTTTCCTCTGATGAGCTAAAATATGGACGCTGGACCCTGGGTTGTGGTCTCATTTGAACGTTGTAATGTGAATGCACAAAAAGAGAGAGGAAAAAAAAGAAACTGTTTGTTTTGTTTCGCTTGGTTTGATGAAGTCAGGGTAAGCGGTCGGACTCCAGGGGTGCATGCTTGGGTATGGATCCTTTGTTTAAAACATGATGCGTCTTCACTGGGCCTGAAACGTACTTGGTATAGTAGTTGTTGGACGAAGGGTTGTCACAGAGAATAAGCACATCCGTGGTATGAATACATTTCCCACAATGCATTCTTGTCACACATGGTATAACAAAGTCATGGGCCGTCTCAAAAAAACAAAATATTTCTCTTTTTCACCTACACACACACACACACACACACACACACACACACACACACAGTGGTGTAGTCTATGTGATATGCAGACACATCACCATTTCACTACTGAAAATAGGCAAGGATACATACTAACATTTGAGGTTGATCACAGTATACCCACAACTACTACTGTAATACTATTACAACTAACTACTACATATCCACCACAGTTAACTAGACTACGCCACTGCACACACACACACACACACACACACACACACATATAATCTCTCTCTCTCTCTCTCTCTCTCACTCATTCTTACCCACACACACACACGCACACAAACATCATGTAATTTTGCAGAGGAACATAATTAATCCAATAAACACCTCTATGTGACCCATGGTACAAATAACAAGCACACACATATTCACAAAAGGCCTCTCAATCTAAACTCAGTGTAATTAACAAAATTTCCGTCTAGAAAGGTTTCTGTGTAATGTTGGCCAAGTTGGCACTGCTCATTCCTGACCCTTGTGCCAAATGAAACAACCAGGCGACTAGAACAGCAGGACAGGGAGGGGGGGGGGGGTATACCCTCCCCTTGAGTGTAAACCATCAACTAATGGTTTTCTAAATAAAGTGACTTCACCAGGAAAAGAAATGCAGTTCTCCAAATGAACTTTACGTAACCGTCCCCGTAAACTAGGAGACAGAACATCAATTACCAGACAGGTTATTATAAGTCCACTTAGCAAAGAGAGAGAGAGAGAGAGAGAAAAAGTAAACAAACAGACAGAAAAAATAAAAAACATTTATTTGGTTTGGCGTCAATCAGGGACTTACTTATGCGATTTATAGAAAAGCACAGACTGCAAATGACCACAAACTTGTTTTAAGAGAGGTTTATAAGGTCTAAGATAATGTTCTCTCCGTTTTTGCTGTTTACATAGATTTTATAGTATGAGCTTATTATGACTGCAGCTAAGCGGCCATATAATTGTTGTCAAAGTTTTTTTTTTTCCCTCGTCATCGATTCTGAATTTTTCATCAACGATTCCCGGGACACCGTAACACCAGGGCACATGAAACTTTGTGGGCATATAGCCCCAGTAGACTTCTAAGGAAAAATTTTGTTTCGTCCCCGGGGGTCACTCACTGGCAGTAGGGGATGGAATACAAAAGCGTGATTGATATTTGCAGAGAGATTGTGCAGGACTGAGCGGCGGGCGGTCATATTGTGTGTCGCTTTGCGGCACATCTAGTTTTGTTTATTGTAATGAATCAAACAGTCAAACTAACATATGCGTATCTATTGGAAGGGGAAATAATACATTCACAATGTTAGTATCTTTGTACTTTTTACTCTCTCTTTGTCTGCCTTCTCTGAGTAAGGAATGAACACACAATGTACTGTATATGATCACACAAGTAGAAAAACTGAAGAAAGTATCCAGGTTTCTTTGTAGTCTGAAAATAACATAGCTTAAATTGTTTTATCTCTCTCTCTCTCACTGACACTCACACACACACACACACAGACACACACACACACACACATTGGTCTAAACATTGAATACAAATCATGATATTGAGAGTGTTGATGGTATCCACGGGTCATTTCTACCCGTAATAACTGTGCTGTCATGGCTGCAGTCAATGCTTTGTGTCTGTGAGTCTGCCTGTCTGAAGGATTCACTATTAACAATGCAGCTCTCCTCACCATGCTATTTACTTGCAATTGACCAACGCCTCCAACTCGATTTTTCTTTCGACATCTTAACCTATCATTCTATCCATCCATCTATCTATCAAGCTCTGTTATAGTCTCTCTTTCTCTTTCTCTCTCCCTCTCTCTCTCTCTCTCTATCTCTCTCTCACTCAGTTTGTGTTGGTCTAAGCCCAGGTCTAAATGTGTTTGTTAGGGAGGTGTCTAGTTTGAAATTGGGGCATGTTGTCAACCTGGAGACCAGAAGACGAGAGAAGGGTGAGAGAGATAGAATAGCTAAAACAACTCTGTTTGACTGCGTCTCTCTCTCTCTCTCTCTCTCTCTCTCTCTCTCTCTCTCTCTCTCTCTCTCTCTCTCTCAATTCAATTCAATTCAAATTAGCTTTATTGGCATGGAAACATTGTGTTGCCAAAGCTTACATATAACTCTCTCTCTCTGTCTCTCTCTGTGTGTGAGTGTGTGTGCGTGCATGCGTGCGTGCATGCATGCATGTGTGTGTGTGTGTGTGTGCGAGGCTGCACCAGGCCAGTAGAGAGAAATCTCTGCATTGGTGTTTATGATGTTCAGGTTTCTGCTGCCTGATTGAAAGGCAACATTGTTTACCTTAATAGAACAGCCTTACAGTCACTTGCATGGTAAACTAACTTGTGATAGGGAGAATACTGTGCCATCCCATCCGTATCCATCCGCCGATGGACAATCAGCCTCGCAACCGCATTCTCCTCACAACCCAGAGAATAACACATTACTTTATGGCAATGGTGCAATGCCTTAATGCAACAGAGTTCAAAGATACCGGATGCACATCCAGAGATCATAAAAACTGGGTGCTGGACAGACAAGCAGATGTCGGGAAAGAACGATGAGTCCGCACACCAGAATGCTCTTTAGTGTTTTTCTTTTTTTTTTTCTTTTTTTTTTTTAAACGGTAATATCACCTTGTGTAATGTTTCGGGCCCAAGCCATGAAACATGTGGGGATACCTTAATGTTCATATGAAGTCGTGTAATACAGTAATACGATATGTCAGTCCACTGTGCTCTACGGATATTATCTTTGCTGGTGTGTGAACACATCCATGTGCATTGCGTCCAGGGGGTAAGTGTGCAATCCATAGATGGTGTACACACCCACAATGGTGTTGTGTTATTATGATCACTTGAGATACAGATGCAGGTTATGGAGAAGTGGATATGCCAGCAAGTTTTGGGGAACTGCTTCAACCCCTCGCTCCTCTCCGGTGTTGGAATCCATTACATCATCCTGTCGGAATGTCGGAATTATACTTTCCGCTTGGAAGTCTTTCTGAAGTGTGAAAAATGTACAGGGCTCTGAAAGTATTTCTGAAAGTCAGGCGTGATGGTGGAGGAAGAGGAGGAGGAAGAGGAAGAGGGGAGGGGGGTGGTTTGACAGGGATCAGTCTTGCCGACAGCCCCGGCTTTTGACATATCGAGAGAGACTCTCTTATACCTCCCCAGGAGCCGAAGACAGTGGACTAAATGAAGTGAGAAGAACCCATTCATTCTCTTCATCACTCGTTTTTTTTTACCTCTCTCTCTCTCTCTCCATCTCTCTCTCTCTATCTCTCTCTCTGGATGGGTTTGGCATCTCCCTCAGGGTGTGCTTCACACATGGCCTGGCATCGGAGCGGAGAACTACAACGGAACCCGTACACCAATGATGCGTTCCGAAAAGACCATTTTGGCGCCCCAAACTGACATAACAACTTTGCCAACTTGGGTGAATCGATTCAGGGAGGGAACATTCCGGCGATCCCACTCACCTCCACGGAGCGAATGTATGGGAAGTGGGGTGCTGGTGTGCTGGAAATGAAATGCTTGAGTGAAAGGGAGAAATGGATCTCTGATTCAGTGATTCTCTTTGGGAGTGTTTGAAATTGGCTCCTCTGTGGGTGTGGGTGGTGTGTGTGTGTGTGTGTGTGTGTGAGAAAGAGAGAGACAGGGAGACAGAGAGAGAGACAGATACAGAGAGACACAGGCAGGCAGACAGAGACAGATATAGAGAGAGACAGAGAGAGAGACTAATATGGTTTCTGTGTTTCTGTTTTATTCGTTTGGGTGTGAGTGGGGGACATAGAAAGTAGAGAGATACCGGCAAGAGAGAGAGAGAGAGAGATAGAGAGAGAAAGAGCGGCAGCGAGAGAGAGAGAGAGAGAGAGATGGGTTGGGTTCGGGAGGAGAACTAACAGGAGAAATGTTTCGCCACTGAGGATTTCTGGGAGCTGTCACCACTGTCTGAGACAGGCCAGAATTTATCTCTGAGCTGTCAGAGGAATTAAACGCAGATAAGGGAGAAAATGTGACAAAAAGTTTTAAAGTCTGGAGTCCAAAAGGAGGCTGAGGCATGTGTGTGTGTGTGTGTGTGTGTGTGTCTGTGTGAGAGAGTGTGTTAGCGTGTTTCTGTGTGTGCGTGCGTGTGTGTGTGTGTGTGATAGAGAGAGAGAGAAAGAGAGAGAGAGAGTGTAGTGAAAGTGAGGCGTAGTGGAAAAAAAGGAAAGTCGGGGCAGAAATTCATGTTTGAAGTGGTTTGAATTTGTAGTCTCCCATTTTGAATTCACAGCCTGAGGCCAATTGTATCTTTGCTCTGTCCTAAATTAATCTCTGCCACTGGCTCTTTTGAATTTCCCCATTTTAAGGGCATTACAGCGAGAGAGAGAGAGAGGAAGAGAGAGAGAGAGAGAGAGAGAGAGAGAGAGAGAGAGAGAGAGAGGGAGGGAGAGAGAGAGAGACAGAGGAAGAGAGAGAGAGAGAGAGAGAGAGAGAGAGAGGAAGAGAGAGAGAGAAAAGTGAAACAAATTCTACCACTGAGATCAGGGCTGCTATGATAGGGAGTCATCTCCCTTCACTAGCGCCAGTTAGCAGAAAGCTAAAGGAAGCCCCCCTTTTCCCCCCCACTCTCTATTTTCCCTGTCATGTTAACAACTTTGAACACTTTGCTCAGTAATGGCCGCTATAAAGATGGCTGCCACGGGCAGGGCAAAAGCACGGGGAGGCTCGACCCACAGAGCTTTACTGTCAGCCCAGCCACTTCAGAGTGTCTCGGCAAGCCGTATTTTAGATTAAGCACAGACCATTACCCTCCTCCATGTCTTACCCAATCCCCATTCACCACCAGTCTCCCAACCCCACACACCCCCCCCCCTCCACCCCCACCACCCCCCACCCACTAAACAATCGAGAGACTGAGCAGTTGCCTTATGTGTTAATTTCAGGCTTTTTGGGGTGTCTGTTTTGATAGGTCGGTTTATCTAAACTGGCACTCTGGCAAGAGGGGCTTTGTCTGCCATTTTTGTGCTCGTTTCGGTTGTTTTAGAAAACCAAAAAACGTACGAGGCGATAATGTTCGGAAGCTCTCTTGAGGACTCTATTTTGTTGTGTGTGAGTGTGGTGTGAGTGTGTGTGTGTGTGTGTGTGTGTGTGTGTGTGTGTGTGTGTGTGTGTGTGTGTGTATGGTGCGCGCAGAGAAGGCGTTTGTGTGTTGTGAGGTATAAAGCCTGCCATATGGGCCGCGGCACTTGGCAGTCAGAGCAAATTAGATTGTTGTGTCTTATTGTGCGGCAGCAACGTCGGGGAACGCGTCATCCATGCTGACAGCACATATGCTAAGGAAGACCACCTCGCTAAGCCAGCCTCGTCTCTCTCCCGAAGACTTCCCACGGGGGGCCTGCATGCGGAAAGTATAAAACAAGACCTGGAGGGTGGGCGGTTTTGTGTGGCTGACTCGATTTTTTTTACTTTCGTGCTTCAAAAAGAAGAAGTTTTCTTTTCCATCAATAATGCAAAGGTATCACTGTGAAAATTGCACTGACTCGAGCGCAGCTGCTGTCACTTCCAAATAGCGTCCCACTAGCGCGTAATGCTGGCAGATGTCTGATATTCAATATTTGAAAAGGCAGCATGACTCAACATCAGACTCATACTGAATGAAATATGGTTTATACAAGAAATCATATATCATTCTGTTCAAAAAATAAATTGTCCTGTTGACTCCAATAACCTCAGTTGTTCCCATACCTCAGCCAAGACTAAAGGCACTCACAGCAACAATGCCTTGGGTCTGAGGCATCCCAGATATGGATCATTAACTCAATTCAAACGAGGTGCCGCATGCAGTGTTCCTGTGCAGGTTTAGATTAGTAGAAAAAGTATTCACAACAACGCCTGTTTGATTGTGTTCAAGGCAAAAAAAAATGTGAATCTTTTGATGTGAGTTTGTTTAAACCACTGGATCTCTTAAAGAGACCCTATGCAACTTTTTCATAGTCATACAATCGCTTAGAAATCATTGTTTTGCTTGACTGACTCCTTTGCTTGACTGACTGACTGCTCGAAAACAGTAATATCTCCTCCCGCCCCCAGTGTCCCTATCCGCTATTGCAGCCTTGCAGTTTGAGCAGGAGGCGATCGCTCCTTGTTTACATCTGGAAGTCTGAGACGCATAAGGAACAAGAAGAACCACGCTTGCCATCTATATATACACAGCCTATACGTATATGTATAAATATACACGCTAAAGCTGTAGGGGAAGCTCTGCAGAGAAATATGCAAGCATAAAATGAGCAAAAATGAAAAGCAAAACCGAAACCGGAGATGTAATCGTCAATCCTGCATAGTTTCTTTTAAACCATGATCCACAAATGTGATACTTGTTATGTTATAATCGTGTTCTTCTAGCAGCAGGTGGACAAAAATTGGAGATGGAGCAGAGAAAACTGCACTGCCTATAAAACAGAGGTGAGGACACGAGAGGGACACTGCTTCACTGGTTTGCACATATTCCGAATGCTATTTACAACGACGTGTGTTTGATCGTGTTAATATGACAGCAATAAAGACGTGTACAGTATCTGTGAGTTGGTTTAAACAAGTGGATCTCTTAACCAAGCGTAATTCCAAATACATGTTACTACACTTTCTAACTTGAGAAATGGGAAAATTACATGAACTCTTAGTCACTTTTAAACACGATGCTAGCAGGCGAGATGCTAATGGACTACACCGATTCAATGATCTATGCTAGGCTGGAGCTAAACATTTTACCCACAGACTCTCAGAACGGCTGGATGAAAGTGAAAAAGGGTAAATATCAATTGTTTTGCTCGAGGGGAGGTGGAAAAAATACCTCAATTCCCCAAATGGTGGAATATCCCTTTAAACAAGAGCAGCAACTCCCAAAAGCATTTTCATTCTAGCTGCCAGTGGACCAAAGGGTGAATACGGTCCTGCCTACGAGCAGCGGTGAGGATATGAGAGGGACGCTGCCCACTGGTTTGCCCATATTGTGCCCGGTCGGTGCACACGGCACAGTAGCTATACCCTGCATGACTCCTGCTCACTGGGGCACAGATGACTTTGGTCAAGCGAGGACAAATGTAATGAATATTGAACAGAAAAATAGCGCCATTATAAGTTGGAGCAAGTCCATAATAGAGAGCTCATTTCACCGTCCTACTACTTCTTCTCATTTTAAAAAAAAAAAAAGAAAGAAAATACTGTAGTGGAAAATGACAGAGGTTCCTAGCTGCGGAGCGACTGCCATTGGGGGATATGTTAATGGGATTTTTGTCGGGCACACAGAGAGGATTCATTTGCATTGTGTGATAACATGGAAGATTTCCAATACATTATGGCTGTAATAATGGATCCCCAGTGATCGTTCATACATATTGATTTTTCGGTTTTTTTGGCACCGCAATCATGTCGTGACTGCTAACACAGCGCTGCTGAGCCTGAGCAAATGTTGCATGTGGAAAGGGGAGTGTGTGTGTGTGTGTGTGGGGGGGGGGGCGTGAAGTGAGTGAAAGTGAGTGAGTGAGAGAGAGAGAGAGAGAGATAAATTATGTGT
>NC_085009.1:23105475-23110475 GCF_963854185.1 Sardina pilchardus
CATCTGGAAGGGCAATAGGTGGTGTGCAATACGAGTATGAAGTTCTGGAGAAAAAAACAAAAACAAATCTGGGATGAGGGACAGTTCAGGCAGAGATAGCAGACGGTGGTGGGTATTTCTCTCAATGAAATATCTCTAAAGTAATACATCTTTAGAGATACTTCTGATCGCAGTCGGTATGTGAGAGAAAGGTGGGGAAAGTGAAATGATCTACCAGGATATTACCATTTCAGTGGCACAGTTCACATCAATTTCTAGTCTGGGTGAATCCAGACAAGCCAACAGATTCAAATTTGCTAACTGGTTTATCTTGGTTCACCCAGGCTACATCAATTCTTCATTTAATGCCAATCAAGCATCACAAATCAAGAAAAAAAAATACTTTTTTCCTCCCACACACCAACCCAAGATCCACCTAGCCTGTGTGGAACAGGAGAGATAATTTCTCAAGTTCCAACTAAACCGTTTTGACTAAGTGGAGCCTCAGGGAATTTGCAGGCCTGCATGCGACCGTGAATAATTGCCCATGTACTAGATGGGCTTTGAAGGCAACATTCTGTCTGCGCTAATCCAAGGTTAAAGGTGGATTGCAGAATGTCGTCATGGTTTCTACAGAGGTGCTACACTCATCATCGTGTGTGTAGCTAGTTTTATGCATGGTGAAACAGCTGCCCATATAAATCAGCCATGTGTCCTATAGGACCCAGTCCTGAGTCAAACCACATTTACACAGAGAAGAATCCATTATCATTCCAAACTATTTAAATGCTTTAAAACATATGAATGATTGTGTGTGTGTGTGTGTGTGTGTGTGTGTGTGTGTGTGTGTGTGTGTGTGTGTGTGTGTGTGTGTGTGTCTATGCGTGTTTGTTTCTCAGGGAGGTTGGATGCATTGCTATCTAGTGGGTTTGTGGCTAATGTGTTGTCCTTTGAACAAAAAGTCTTCTCTGGGTAGTAAGATTATATCTATATTATTGATTAGATCATTATGTATTTGCATTCAATTTGGTGCTACAACAACAGCAAGGTCAGAGATTTGTGGAGAGAGCACAAATACACTGATATCACATATATTTTAACACTATATGGACAAACCACTTCAAACCACTTGATCACTGAATCCATGTGTTTCATTCAGACCCAGTGGCAGAGATGTACAACATCTAGCACCTAGTAATGAGAGAATAGGCCATTCTCAAGAGCTCAGTGAATTTGAGTACTGTCATAGGGTTGTCTTTGTTTTTAGGTGTGCTTAGGACCTAACGAGCTGATGGGCTGCAGCAGAGGTGTGCAGTTATGAAGGCTGCTCCATCTCCCCTTGAGAGGGCCATTTTGATTGTGGGTTTTGGACGTGCAACTCAGACATATTGCAAACATTCAACATCCATACATTACAGACAACTGATTTGGACCCATCTCACACTCTTTGTTGTTTGTTTGCTATTAGTTTATTTTGATTTGGTTAATAAATCTGCATTTTACTTAACATCCAGCCTCTCAACTCCCTCTTTTGTTGTGACCTTACCCCTAGGTCATAACAGGGTGCACACATCAAGGTCCATAAAGACATGGCTGGGTGAGTTTGGTGTGGAGGAATTTGACTGGTCTGCTCAGAGCATGTGACCTCAACCCCATCGAACACCTTTGGGAAGAATTATCAAATGCTACTCTGACATACCACAGACACACTACAAAATCAAAGGGAATACGCAGTGTATTTAGCAAATCCCCATAGATCAAATTATGGGGGCAATTGCGCTGTCGCTAGTTTGGAGTTTAACACGCTCAAACTCAAACTTCAGTTTAAAACCATGTTAAACTCCAAACTAGCGACAGATCAATTGCCCCATCAAAATCTATTTTCCAAAAACGCTATACAGTAGATCCATATTTGAGAACATTAATAAGTCATGTTATTTATTTGTGTATTTTGGGTAATATCAATTAAGGTGCAGTTTTTTTGGGGGGTAAAGATATATCAAGTAAAAATAACCCAGTACAGTTCCACTGAAATTACTTGGAAAACAAAATAGAAAAAAACAAGATTTATGAAAATGCATTACTGTAAAATGGTGGATATAGCCTTTTGGAAAACAACTCTTCATATGCTGGTTCAAATTCCTCAGGATGACAACACACAAGGGGGCAATTGCTCTGTAGCTAGTTTGGAGTTTAACACGGTTTTAAAGTGGAGTTCGAATTGGGAGTTGGAGTTTAAAACTGTGTTAAACTCCAAACTAGCGACAGAGCAATTGCCCCGAGATGTTCCCAAGCCTTTGGTTAACACAACAAAGATGTCACACAGCCAAGCGTCCGTGATCGGGGAGAAGCTTTGGAGCTGTGAGGTATCTATGGAGCCTCCCTGGTGCCTCATCCTGAGATGGAGAGCCATAAATGAGAGATGATGCTTGCCCTAGGTGTGACAGATTCACAGTGGTGGGATTGTGTGTGTATGTGTGTCTCTGTGTGCGAGTGTGAGTGTGTGTGTGTGTGTGTGTGTGTGTGTGAGTGTGTGTGTGTGTGTGTGTGTGTGTGTGTGTGTGTGTGTGTGTGTGTGTGTGTGCGTGCGTGCGTGCGTGCGTGCTTGTGTGTGTGTGAGAGAGAGAGAGTGTGTGTGTGTGTGTGAGAGAGAGAAAGAGAGAGAGTGTGTGTTGCAGAGCTACCCCCCATTGTACACAATAGGTTACCCCATGGATATATCCATTAGTTAGTATTCATGCAGTTCAGGCGTGGATAGTCATCATCAATTAGAGTGAGGAAGTACTGTACTGTCTTCAGGGAAGCGTTGGCATGACGGCCTAATGAGAGCGGATATCTTATAGAGGCTTAATAAACCAACACCTTACCTGAGAGGCTGGGGGAGAACAAGACAAGGTGAGTTTTAACAAAGGTGACCTGTTCCTCTACTGATTACCATTTCATTCAGCCACATAAATGGGCCCGCAAAATGGAGGCGTTCATATTTCAGTGGACTTGTGAATGTCATCAAAAAAGGTTACTATTTCCCATCATTTGTAATTCGGGTTCCTCTATTTCAACAGCCAAAGTGGTTCAGTAGCTACAGGTGAGAGAACATTGCAGGCAAGAAGGAAATCTACATTCTTCCACCTTGAAAGACTGACTGTGTTTGATCCCCCCCCCCCCTCAACACCCCCACCACCCCCACCCCTTTCTTGATTTGTGACAGAGGAGCAAATTGTCACCTACACTAGGTACTTATCCAAGCAATATGGGTAGAAGTGTGCTGGTATCTCCTCAGGAGCAGTAGAATGGAGGCTACACTTAAAGGAGAAATCACACGGTGCACAAATAGAAAGAAAATGACAGCCAGCTTTCTCAGTGCCGTTCTCTTTTATGAGGGGGAGGAACCTCTGAATGCCTTTTCATAAACTGCGGCTGTCTGTGGGCTGTCAAAGTACTTGTTCTTCGTCGCGCCGAGCGTTCAGCTATGCCAGAATTGCACAAGCACTCACAAACCACATATATTACGACTTCTTGCATCTTAACCTCAGTTCACCCCAGAGCAGGAATAAGTATGTGTGGATGCTGTGTAACGTGTGTTATTACATTGTAATAACACATAAGGTGGGAGACTCTGAGACAGGGCATCCATCCTTCATACAGTCGTGACTGGTAAACTCTAATAATAATATTTTTTTTACATTTTCTGACATTATTTCTTGGCTGTATCATAATCAGTAATGGTGGGCCGTGGTAATATTATGGGATAGGTAGTCAGTCCCTGTACAGGTTTCAGCTGTTCGGAAAAAAAGCCCTGTTTCTGTTATCAATGCGCCGAGCTGCGGTCGGGTAATAGCGCCGGCTTGAGGGCTGCTACTGCTGGTTATGGGGGTGGGATGGGGTATAATTATAATCACCCCGGCCCTGGAGGGCCTGGCAGATGTGGCAGGATGGCGGATGGATGTGGGTGTAATGGCCGCCAGGAAGCGGCACAGCGCAGGCCGGGAGCGGTGCACCATGGGAAGGGGAAGGGGAAGGGGGGGGGGGGGGAAGGGGAAAGGGGGGGAAGGTGTATGTGGCTATAAAAGAGATTAGCAACTCTTCCGCCACCCAGGCGCTCACCCCGCCGCATCCACCATTTTACTCAGGCTGACACTTCAATTAAGCTAATCCGCCTGCTGCTGCTGCTGCTGCTGCTGCTGCTGCTCGGAGAAAGAGAGAGAGAAAAAAAGGGGAAAAGTTTGGAATAAAGTAAAGGAGAAGCCTCTATATCCTGTGTTGTAGACAACATCGTTGCATCCCCTCTTCTCCATTCCTTCCTTCCTAAATCCCTCTCTCTCATTCTCTACCTCCATCTTTGTTGTCTCTCACTCTACCTTTCCAGATTCCTGTCTCTTGTCTTCCTCTCTCCACCCCTTTCTATCTATCTCTTTCCTCCTATATCACTCTCTTTCTCGCTCATTCTGTCTTCTGTCATTTCTCTAGTCTCTCCCTTTCACATTCTCTATCACTCTCTTTCTTTTTCCCCAACTATCTCTTTCTCTCCCCCTCTCTCTTTCTCATTCATTCTCCTTCTCTCATTTCTCTACAATCTCCCTCTCATGTCACATCCTCTCTCCATCTCTCTCTCTCTCTCTCTTTCTCCCCTCAACTATCTCGCTGTGTCCCCTCCTCTACCTATCCCTAAATCTCTATATCCCTCCATCTCTCTTCCATTTCCTGTGCTTGGAGAGAGAGGCTTCCATCGCTTCCTGTCCAGATCCTCTGGCTGCTCGTGTGCAGCTGCAACAGAGACAGATGCTTCTGTCAAAACAAATAGAAAAGACACTGCACAAGGGGGTGGGAGTAGAGGGAAAGAAAGAAAGAGAGAGCGAGAGAGAGAGAGAGAGAGAAAAGAAACAAAAGAAGAACAGATGAGCAATAGAAAGAAAAAGAAAGAACAGCAGTGTGCATGAGAAAAGGGGGATTGTAGTGAGATACAGAGGGAGAAAGACTAACAGAGTGATGACTCAAACCGAGACAACAGGAGAGAGCCTGAA
>NC_085009.1:23120475-23132975 GCF_963854185.1 Sardina pilchardus
ACTTGATTGAGACATGTTGAAAAAAAAGTGTTGCATTTTTAATTCATCTGTTAGTTGACAGCAAACAGGCAGCGAGTACAGCAGTGTAGTTTTGAAATTCCAGACAAAGTTGGTTTAGACGGTGGTGACATTCTTGTGAAAGAGGCTAATTGACAGGAACGTCTCAAACCTACACCAGATCAGCTATGGAAGAGATAATGCATTATATATATACATATACATATATATATACAGTATATATAATGGCATTTACTGTGCATTTTGGAGAAAGTGAAAAACTCATACACATCAATCTGAAAGGTTAACTATGCATTATTTGCTCATGACAACAGTTTGACCCGTTGGCTAAAAGAAGAAGCTGAGCTGTTAAAGGATTAAATCAACATGATTAAGAACGTACACTTTGGACCTTGATTGCCCAATACCCATTTAACTCACTGTTGGGCCAGAGAGCATCTTATTAATGCTAGACATAGCTGCACGGGTGAAGCAACTCATTGAAGGCTGACATGTTTGATAATTACATTTACATTTTTTTTTTCATTTGGCAGAGGCCACTTACAGCAATCAAATAACATTTAAGCTACAGAGTTACCGCACTACATTTAAGTGGAGCCCATCGCTAGGAATCACCACTGCATCTGATATGTTACTAATATATGGGCTATAATATAACTTCATTTGTATAGTATAAGTATAGTATATATACCTTTTTGATCCCGTGAGGATGAGTGCTATCATAGGCTCGAGGCATGGACATTTTGAAATACTTTCTCCTCTTATTTCCTTTCAGTTCCAAAAAGGTTTGAGTGCTTTTTGTAGGTTGAATCACAGAATGAGGTCTGCCATTTTATTTCAAGAAACAGGAAGTCTGTTGGAAAGATGATGAAAGTCCGCCGTTCCGGTTTTAATCTGATTATTTCTCTCTGGTTGAACATGCCAAATATCATTAATACTGATTTGAATGACATTACCTCACTTCCATGTGTCGGCTCATTCTTCTTTTCTTCCTAATTGAGAAGCTTAGTTGAGTTACAGATATGAAGTGATAAATAGGCTTAGTTATGTAGGAAATATTTATCAGATAACATCACACAGAGAAAGTATGAAGCTGGAACTACGGATGATAGAGGCCTAAATGTCAAGTTGTTCATTCCCCTCCCTCGTTTTATGGATGGTTCAAGCAGCTTTGTGCCGTGCGTCTTAAGAGAAATGCTGACATTTTTGAGAGACAAACTTTTTTCCCCATTTCGTTTCCTTCAAGAGCACTTGGAAACAGCAGCCTTGAAAAGCCATATCTGTGCTGAGACAGATAAAGAACCCTCTTCTTCATCTGTTTCCCCTCTACCCCTACACAGATGTTCCCGCCTTCGATGCGAGCTCGTCGATCCTTTTTAAAAAGCCGTTTTCTGTGACTTAATCGGCCTCTCAAGGCGACATTCTTTTTTTTAGTGAGAAATTAGACCAATTCCACCGTACATGGCAAACATTGTGAAATTCTGTCCCCGAGGTGAGGGCCTTTTCATTTCTCTAAAATACCAAACTCGCTACGGTAGCTTTTATGATTAGCTGACAAAATGGGTTAGAACACAAAGGACTCCAAGTATTGTCTCTGCATAATGTTTCCTTTTTTTTTGTCTGAATGCCAAATTCATTCCGAAATTTGGTCTGTGGGAGGTACAGTACAGTATATGAAATCACTAAATCTGCAAGTGAGGCTGTGGATTACTGTACTGGGCCATGCAGATGCACTATCACTTGCAATCTGCATACCATAGCATGTGTATACCATGCTGACTTTTATAAGAACATTTTACCTACTTTTTCCCAGACCTGCTGACACCTCTTTCAGGTTTCTGCCAGTGTAACGGTTGCCAGCCGATATGCTAGCTGTGCAGTGTATGAAGATAGCTTCCCTCCTGTCACTTTAAAATACATCATGTAAGAAATGCTGGCATCCATGGGTTTTGAGAGCCTTGCTAGTCCACTCACCTCCCAGTCCGAGGCACTGCCAATGGCAGGTTCGAGAATGGGGATCATTTGCTTATGGCATCTATGATCAATAATCAGACAGATCCATATTTTATAATTTTTTTGGTCTGACTTAACCCAAGTTGCCAGATTGTCTGTGAATCAGAATCTAAACACACAATACACACAGTCTCAATCCATCTTTCAACACTAGCTGGCAACCCACAACTCATTCAAGGGGCAAGGTACACAGCTGTTCTCTGTAGGCCAGTTGAATGCTGAATATGCTAAATGTATTGTTATCTTAATTAAGCTAACCCACACTAAAACTTATCTCCATATCTTGAGATATTTTAAAGCATTTATATCCATACAATAACACTGCTAACTATGCATGATAAGAAGTAACAGCACATCAATAATCTGTAGAGTATCAAATTTATGTTAACTTTGTGATTAGCCAACAGCTAAAGCTGTGGATATACTGTATTACAAAATATGAATTTAGTGTAGCACTTTGACACAATACTTGAAGACTAAAATAACTAATGTAAAACGTTGATCTGATGTGATTTCACTGTATGTGTAGATCAGGATTTTGTTTTACAGGGTTAAAACTATACTACTTCCTGCTAGCTTTAATAATAGCGAATAATAATAATAATAATAATAATAAAATAAAACAAATAAATAGTTGTTTGTCTCCACAATAACACTCATCTCGACATGTTTCTTCTGCTGATATTTCAGCAGAGAGGACATTGTGGATATGGGCCCCATTCATCTCCCCTTGACGTGTCAGAGTACTAATTGCACGACAAAAGATCTATTAAGGGACTGAGCAAGGCCATTATTTCCTTGGGCAAGAGGTGCTATGGATTTTGCCCCCCAACATCGGCAGCAAGGGCCAGAAATGGCCTCATCAGTCTTCAAGAGTCAATGTGACTGCATGGAAAAAGTGGAGGAGCATGATGCATAACACTTACATTTTTTAATAGAATTCATTTATAACAAATGGAACTTGTGTCAGCAAAGAACGTTTTTTTTTTTTGTATCCATACAGACATCTTTCGCCACCAATGTAACCTAGGTAAGAAAATAAAAATCACCCCTCTCATTCAGAAAAACAAACAAATAACAAATCAGAATAAAAACAAAACAAAAAACAAACAAAAAGAAAACAGTATACGCTTACAACTAACTGGAGGTAATTTTATGATTTCTTTTAACAAGCCATTTTTCTCTTTTTTTTTAGTTGTTTTGTACAATTTCTTTAATTAATTTCAGTCTATGCATCCAGACAAGTGATAGATAGGAGAGAGAGAGAGAAAGAGTAGAGAACACAACGTTTATTTTCTCTCAATGACACTCTAAGCTCTTAGGGCAAAAGCCACAGAACGGATGGTGGAGAGGGGGTTGGTGGGGTGGAGCTTGGATAAGGGATAGGACGGGATTGGGAAGAAGGGGGGAGGCAAAAATTTCCAAAGAGGGAGGGAGTCACCTGGATGAGTTTCCATGGCACCAGAATGGATGCTCTTTTTGCCACAAACCTTTTTTTTTTTTGTCTTTTTCTTTAAATTTCAATACCATTGTTGTGTTATTTATATACACAAAGTGAATGTGTCAGGAGTTTCTTACAGATGGGTTCAAGTAATACATTATTGGGTTCAGAATCAAGAGGGCAGTGCATAGTACAAAGATAGAGAAAGTGCAATTCTTCCTACCTGGCCCTCTCCGGCCACATGGTTACCATGCATATTGAAATCAGATTGAAATGGAGAAAATGAAAAAGACACACCTGGGACAATAGTGACATAGAACAGATGAGTTGACATGTACACAGAGCTAAATAATAGCACTTTTCGAGTTTGACTGTTACAGCAATGAATGTAAAATCAAAGACCGGTGAAGGAGAATGCAACAATAACAACATCGGAAAAAGAAAAAAAAGAAAAAACAAACAATCAAACAAACAACAAAAAAATAAACAAAAACAATATGAACCAATGAAGCGACTAAGAGAATCACAACCTTTCAGCGCAAAGCAGTCAGGGAAAGAAAGCACCTGGAATGCACATCCACAAAGCCACTGACGATAAACTCAAAGTATATATACTGTATATCTACCGTGCAAACAAAATTTGAACGTGTCTTTGTCATGTGTCGAAACCTACCAACGTAAATACGTGTAAGAATAACGCTTCTTGCTTTGTGAGAGTGTCCTTCGCCGTCCCTGGCCCCCTACACGCTGCTGGATTGTCAAGAGTTCATTTGTTAAGCTTTTAACATGTCTTTCTTTTCTTTTCAGTTGTTTGTGTTTTTTTTAATGCTATTTTCCCGCTTGCTTATTTTGATTACGACCCATCCTTATCAAGTGTGTGCTGTCAGTCCTAAGGCAGGGTATGAAGTCCCTTTTCGACTGAGAGTCAGGAGTTAACTCCTAGCACTCCGATGGCTGGAGGCTGTCTCATGTGACCGACACGAAGACGATGAAACGAGAACTAAACGCTTTGTGCTGTTAAGGTTTTTGTCTTTAAGAGCGGACTTAGAAATGCACCTGGCTGATTTTGAGACACAACAATATCTCACATCGTCGCACGCAATGATGCTGAAGTCTTCACCCTTTTAGTGTTATAAGTTGAAAAAACGATGTATAACAAGTTAACAATGTCTAGTGATGGACCTCGAGCCACGTGTAATTTGTAATGTTTACAGTTCTAGTTTACTTTTCACTATGCCAGAGTAAGGCCACAGAAAATCATAAAGATCAAGGAAAAAAGAAACTGGAGCATTTGAATTTACTTATTTGCATATATAATTCCATATGATGTCATAATACTTTTAACAAAAAAAGAGAATACTTATGGTAAAATTAAATACACAAATTGATAATATGGACTACTAGACAATACATAAAAGAGTTAATGAGTGTTTTAATAAAAGCAGGCATAAATATAAGGCACTCTAAATGCAAAAAATAAAACATAAAATATTACGCTGTTACACCTTTTTAGAACCTCAAGAAAGTGACGTCTTTGTACCTTGCCTTATTATACTGGAGGATGACTACATGGCTAACGTTCTAGCTGCACTAACCATAGACGGTACTTCCACATGGCTAAATTCACTACATTACTTTTGAGTGACAACGTGACAATCTCCTCAATCCCCCCTTCGGTCGAGGGGATAGCAATGGCATGAAAAAAAGAAAGAGAGAGAGAGAGAGACAGAGAGAGAAAAAGGGAAACAAATCAAGGTATCCACACAAAAACCCTACTTATATAACACACCTATTTATTGCACAAGAAAAGATGCACTGAATCAGAAATACGATCTTTTTTTTGTCCTACTGATGTGCATTCCAGTGAAAGTTCTCATCATTTCCCCCAAAAAACTCCATTCTCATTGCAGAACTTTTTTATATATAATCATTCATAACATATATTTATATATTCATTTATATTGTATAGTCTTGAAGTTCATAAATATGTTCATATGGTACATATATTCTCTATACATAGAATATAGAGAATATATTCGCTTTATATGGCATATATATATGTATATATATATATATAATATAAATCTGGTATTTATAAATATCCTCTCGTCAACAACACATCATTCTAACATGGAAGAACTAAGATAATTGGTAGCAGCAACTTCATACTTTGCTCATCCCTGTTGATTCCACAAAGCCCCAGTTTATTGAATTCAATTGAATTGAGTTCAATTTACTCAATTGAACAGGTGTAGGTTATTGTGTATGTGATTGTGGACAAATAGAAAAAGAAATGCTTATGTTAGCATTCTGGTAGTGAAAACGCAGGACTGCAAAACAATTATGTGATAAACAAGTGACAACAAGTATTCCTTTTTTTAACAAAAGGGAATAAAAAAAACAGTAAAAAGACAGCGTAGGGATTCTTTTTTAAAACATGATGGTGCATACATTAGAGTAGTTCTACAGCTTACAAAATTATGCATCAGATGGAAAAAAGTGAATGACAAAGCCTATACTTGAATTCACTTCGTCAAGTGATCATTTTGTTAAAAAAAAGGAAATAATTTCACACAGTTCAAAAGAAAGCACAGGATCAGCTGTATAATAAAGTACTAAAAAACTAAATCAATAGGTTTTTATCATTTATCTGGTATTCCTTTAAACATCCCACACCCACCCCCTTTTTTTCATAATTGAACGAGGAAAGTTGCGACAGGAAAAGGATTATTTTCTTTTTGACTTTAGTGGTGTCCCTTTTTAATATTTCACCAATCACTGGTCTTTTCTTTTTTCGTCATCCAATGAGATGCTCTCTCTCTCTCTCGTGTCATTTGATTGTAGAACAGAAAATACTCTTTACAATATGCATCTTCTCTCAGGCTGTTTCCGTCCGACGACTCCTCTCCCCCAAAGCTCTGTGTCAGTTGATGCAGTTCTCGTGAATGTTCATTTATTTACTCATTTTTACGTATATGTGTTTTTTTTTTTTTTCATTTATTTTATTTTCATTGATTTCATGTGTTGAGTTGAGCCGTCCGAGGGGAATCCTTGAAGCCAACAGAAGAAAAAATAATAATTCCATACAGAGCTCCAACAGTCAGGATTCCCCGTGTCTCAGTATTGTGGGGTAGGGGGGGGGGGGGGGGCACGATTATCGGATTTTCTTGTTGGGATAGGCAGGGGACATGAGGGGTTTGATGGTAAGGGGAAGTGTGGAGGTTCTACCGAGAGTTGTGAGGGGGGGTTAATCTTGGTCCGCATGGAATTGTCTATCCTCAATTATTTAATAATCTTCTTTTTTTTCTTTTTTTTTTAGGTTTGGGTTCGTCGCCCAACACGTAAGTCTTGACCCTAGGAGTTGAGTAAAGAAGTACTTGTCGCAAGCAGGGAGTTATGGCTCAGTAGAGATGCTCTGGCTCCTCTCAAGGCCTGTCTGGTTTGCCCCCGCCCGCCCGGAGCGAGACTCTTACGTTGCATAGTGATCAAAGCTCCCAAGGTACTCCAAGCCTGCTCGATAGCAGAACTGATACTGATCCTACACTCAGACAGACAGGAAGAAAGACAAAGAGAGAAACAGGCGTCAGTCTGAGGTAAACATTGTAAAGAAAGCATTTCTCAAAAAACATGACATTTGCCAAACGTGAGACTGGAGTTGTTAAACCATAGCCTCGGTCAAACATTTTAGACTGCTCATTTTTATTTGCATATACAAAGTCTGCGCCAGCAAGTTTAGAAACATAATAGCACATAATCTATTCAGCTATTTGGAGAACTAAAACGCCTTTTCTATACTATTACTACAATGTTATGCTCTATGGGGGCCTCTATTTTCTGAAGCTATTTCTAGGTCGTGGATGGATTTTTTAAACAGAAAAATAACTCCAAATATCACCGTTAAGTGTTGCATTCTTGCTTCTGTAACAAAACACGACTACAGTATTCGGATTGAATTAAACTGAACTGGAGGCAGAACGCCTTCTAAAATGTTGATATTCTGCTGAAAGAAACACCAGAAACTGTGAAGGATGAGACGAGAGGTTTGAAACTTGCTCGAATGGTTGTGTACACAGGCTGACATTTTGCCGAGTTTCATCTCATGCCTTCAACCTCTTGTCCGCCCTCGTGGGTTCCACTCTGCATGGTCGAGCAGAAGATTGCTGCTTTTCACCGAAGCCGGAGAGCCACTTGTTCACCGCTGTGCACCATTTTGTCTTTTTTTCTTTAATCTATTGATTTCGAGAATAATTTTCTATCAACATGTGATGTGAGAGTGCCTTTTTGGCTGCTGTAATGCCCCATCAGTGTCATTTGCATAGGATGTAGGACTATTTTGTTCCCCTTCTTCCTCCTTTTGTCCTGAATAAAAATGACATCTGTAGGACAAATCCCACCCACTGACTGCGCTTCAGTGCATGTCTTTGCAGGGAAGTTAGTGACCAGAAATTGAACTTGAAGTTCCCATTCATCATTTTGATAGCCGATTGCACTGGTTTTCTGCTTACCAGTGTTTTACCATTGGTAAGTGGCTAAAGTGTTTCTCTGATTAAGGGAGGGGCTCTTTTTTCATATCAAATGGTTCTTTATATATCATAAAATAATATAATCTTTTTTTGTGCTGTAACTGGTGTAATGTTCAACCAAAAACCATGTATTTTGTGTATGCAAACTGCAGATACTGTGCAACAAGACAAACATATGCTATTTTCTTTAAACATATTTTCATATTGATATTTTTGTTTTGTTCTGTTGTTTGCAAGGAGTCATGTTACTTTTACTTATTTGCTCAAAATGTTATCTTGTTATCAATCTAAATGTTGCCTCGTTATCTATCTCGCCTGTGTCACTTCTTATGTGTGTTTACATTGTCAAACATACATTGTATGTGCATTGACAGTACTGTACTGTAGTCTTGCTGGCTGTTTATTTATCAAGTCATGTGGCTGACGTTTTTTTTATCAGAAGCAACTTACATATTTCAATTATTACAAGGGCCAGTCCGCCCAAAACAAATCAGGGTAAAGTGCCTTACTCAAGGGCACAATATGGTGGCAGCCGAGAATCAAAACCCACAACTAAAGTTATGCAAGTTAATTGCCAGTGGAGGAGACTGATTGATTGATTGATTGATTGATTGATTGATTGATTGATTGACTGATTGACTGATTGACGGGTGGAGATTGATTGGCAGGTGTACTGACCTCTGTCTGCACCATGGCGGGTCTCTGCGTCCTGAGCATCTTCACCGTCTGGAAGATGTCCACCACGCCCTCGTACCTCATCCGCTCCAACACTATACTGAGAGTGATGAAGACACCGGTCCTGCCCACACCAGCACTGGAGGAGGAAGAGGAGGAGGAAGGAGCCAGAGAGAGAGGGAGGAGAGACAGGGACGACAGGGACAACAGAGAGGGAGGAGAGAAAGGAAGACAGGATCACAGAGAGGGAGGCGTGAAAGGAAGACAGGAGCAACAGAGGAGAAACCCACAGGAGGACATGGATGACAGATGAATCAGATAAGGACAGGAATAACACAGGTGGACAGGAATAGGAAGATACGGGAAGAGGAGAGGAGAAGGGAGAGAATAGAGGAAAAGAGAACGGAAGACAACGGAGAGAAGAAGAAAACAGAAAGACAAGAAAAAAGAGAGGAGAAGAGAAGAGAAAAGAAGGGAAGAGAGGAGAGGAGAAGAGAAAAAAGGAAAAGGAAAGGTAATAGAATAGAGCAAGAGAAGAGAGAAGAGATGGAGAAGAGAAGAGAAAAGAAGAGAGGAAGCAGAGGAGGACAGGAACACCACAGAAGGGACGAGAAGAGAGACGATAGAGCACAGGAGCAAGAGAAGAGAGAAGAGATGGGGAAGAGAAGACAGGAGAAGAGAAGAGAAGAGAAGAGATGGAGAAGAGAGGAGAAGAGAGGAGAAGAGAGGAAGCAGAGGAGGACAGGAACACCACAGAAGGGACGAGAAGAGAGACGATAGAGTACAGGAACAAGAGAGGAGAGAAGAGATGGGGAGTTAACGAGATGCTACGGCTAACGAGTGGCATAAGTAGTTTGCACACATCAGGTGGGATGACCCCATAAAATGCCACCCGGAGAGGCACACAGAGAGCAAGCAAGGCGTGATCAATGCAGAAGTCTGCATACACATTCAGGCAATATCGCCAACAGTCTTTGATGTAAAAAACACATTCATACATTTATTCAGACAGGGCTCGTTATAAGATGCAAAACAGGCACTTGCTAATGCGAGAGATCATGGTCCATCGCAGTGGGCAGAAGGGGGCTCAGAACTCACTACTGTAAGTGTGCATCCTTACCTACAATGGACCGAGATGGGACCGTCTTGGCCAAACTGCTCTTTCGTTTTGTGCACTTGGCCGATGAAGTCAATGAAGCCCTCTCCCGATTTTGGCACTCCCTGCTCGGGCCAGTCGGTGAACTGGAACTGACGTACCGTCCGCGACTGTCCATCCTGAAACCGAGAAACAATACGAGCTCAAGATTTCTCACTCCGCAGGCAGAGTGAGGTTCTGTGGAATGCAGCACGGTTGACATGCCTTTGATGGAACTTCACCTCTGTCATGAGATTCACATGTCATATAATGTCACCGCATTGTGAGTTAAAATTTCATTTAAACAAACCATTGATGATTTGAAAAAGGGTTGCAGTTATTTGACTGTCTCAATACCTTTCATTCTGGTTGCCATAATAGCCAATTCTCATAAACTCAAACATTACGCATACTGTCAAGACAGTTGCTGCCAATAATAGTGGCATGAAACTGATTTAAAATAAAGAAAATGAGTCTCTCATCACCATGTTATTTGACGCCTACAAGTGGCATATTGTGACATGGTTATGCTAGCTTTGTGACGTAAGCGTTTGGCTAAGCTGACATGCTGCCTAACTGAATCTTGCTAACTCCTCTTGCTGCTTCTCTGGTCTTTGTGAAAGCGTTCTTGGGGTGTTACGGAGGTGACAACAGTAGGTAGGGGAACTACAAAGGAAAGATTTCTCCGGCTCTCAAAACACAAAGATATATCTGTCACTTCACCTGCATGTTTTAATACCGGAACAATGAACATGCTAATTCCTTTGATGTGCAGCATTTGCTAGACTCCCGAGAATGCAGGCTTTGTGCGGATGTGCATAGCTTAAGTGATATTGTACACCCCCGATAAGGAAAGCTATCCCCATTGAGGTCCATGGGTAATGTGCACTACAAAGGAAGAGCTTGGGCCGTTTATCTTAGTAAGCCTTTGATGGAATTAAAACTCCTCAGCTCCGCCATAAATGTAAAGATTTGTATTGTTGTTGTTGCTATTATTATTATTATTATTATGATGATGAGTCTTTGAAATCTCAGATGAGTTATAACATGCTACCAAACAACTCGTAGCTAAATCTCCATTGTAGAAATGATCAATTCACCACTTTAAAATAGCATGAACTGCATTTGCTACCCATGACCTGTAATTGAAACACCATCAGGGGTGTAATGGTAAAATGGAGGACAAACTATGAATTCAGCGATCACGGTAAGGTGGACCGCGCCATGTAGTATTGGTATTTAGTTTTTTTAAAAGGCATTCAGAACATGTTTAATGGTGGTGGAGGCTATTGTCCAATGTTTATAACCATACCAGTGGTATTAAATGGCTCCTAAAGTGCTGGTGAGTGCACATACTGTGAATGTGGATAATAGTGTTTTTTTTTTTAAAGTTAAAAGTTGCATTTGGTGAATAAACTCGTTTGAGAGGTGGATAGATTCTATTTCTGAACGTTCAGTGGTGGATACACTGTGCCTCCACTACAGGTACACTAAAAACGTTCAGCCTCCACTACATCCCTGAACACAACCAAAAAGATTTCAATTTTAACACAGGCAACCCTGTTCACCACTGAATGATAGTGAAGAGATAGTTGTGGATTCCATGCAGTACCCTTTACAACAATCTTCCATTTCATATCAATACTACAGGGTAGAAGAGAACCAAGTATGTGAAGTGCGAATGTGAAGTGGTGTGTGTTTGTGTGTGTGTGAGAGTGTGTGTGTGTGTGTGTGTGTGTGTGTGTGTGTGTGTGTGTGTTTGAGAGCTTACCCTGGCGTCGGTGACTTTGAACTCTCTCAGGATGTACTGAGGCATGTTGTACTCGGCCATAGGATCCACCACAAAGTACTGGTAGCGGGCAGACCTCTCCGCAGGCCAATACTGATGGCATTTTTCCTGAAGGAGAGAGACAGAAAGAAAATGGCGGAAAACGACACATTAGATCGAGCACAGTTCTTTCACAGCTGTCTCTGTTGTGCTTTATCATATGACCGTGAATATGGGCCGTCTTCCTCAAAGTCTTTAAAAAAAAAATGTGCACAGCAAATTATACATCTTGGTCCTTTTAGAGGGGTGTGACATTTGTGATGTTTGGATGACCCGTTGGTGTGTACGTTGGTCGGTCTTCATGTGAGTGTGTGAGAGTGTGTGTGTGAGAGAGCATGAGCAAGATTATTTAGAGAATATTCTTGAAAACTCTTCGGGTTTTGTGGACATCTGTGTTGAGTTTGGCTAGTGGGGGGAAATCGAGTGTGGTCCTTCCTTAGCCAGTTAACGGCACAGAAACCATCATACCTCGACTCAACATGAACATGACAAGCCCACACACACACACACACACACACACACACACACACACACACACCACAGTAGAAAACAGATGGTAAGAAGCAATCTCAAACCCTCTAAACCCCCCCTATCTCTCTCTCTCTCTCTCTCTCTCTTCAACGACAGAGACTCTCTCTTCTCTTCTTCACGGTAGGAAATAGCTGTGCGAGGCAATCTGAGAGCCGCTCTCATCTGTTTCTGCCTCTGATAATGTTCAGTGTATCAATTAGGGAGCCCTAATGGAGCCGGCAGCTGAACGGGAGGCCCCTGGATGTGGTGGGGCTCGGCAGGCGCCAGCAGCGGATGCGGACCCTTTTCCCCATCTCTTGGAGCTTCTGGTGAGTTGTTCCCTTCTCACACACACAC
>NC_085009.1:23137975-23175475 GCF_963854185.1 Sardina pilchardus
CAGCGCGTCGTGGATGAACACGTACTGGTCCTCCGTCTGGACCATGTAGTTGCGCTGGGCGCGCATCAGCGTCACGTGGCCGTAGATGTCCACCGTCTTCTCGTGCTTGATGCGCTCCAGCATGGCGTCGATCACGATGAAGCAGCCCGTACGGCCCACGCCCGCACTGGACAGAGGGGGGGGGGGAAGAGGACGCGAGATTTTACGGGCCACTCTTAACAAGAACGATAACTATCATAACGGCTCTGGCTTAGATAAACTGAAACAATAACGACACTAATATTGTAACTAGCATGGTGTCGATCACGATGAAGCAGCCCGTACGGCCGACACCCGCACTGGACAGAGGGGGGGGGGCGGGGGAAGAGGACGAGAGATTTTACGGGCCACTCTTAACAAGAACGATAACTATCATAACGGCTCTGGCTTAGATGAAGGACAACGTCCAAACATAAACTGAAACGATAACGACACTAATATTGTAACTAGCATGGTGTCGATCACGATGAAGAAGCCCGTACGGCTGACACCCGCACTGGACAGAGGGGTGAAAGAAGACAGGACATTTAAGGGTCGTTCTTAACAAGAACGATAACTATAATAACGGCTATTATCGCTTCAGCTTAGATGAATGACGACGTCCAAACATAAACCGTAACGATAATGATGCTAATATTGTAATATAGCTAGTTATCTTTATAGTTATCTTTCCTGGTGTGAATGGCCCTTTAGGGTTGGCTCCCTCCAGAGAAGATAAAAGAATAGAGAGGGAAGAGAGAGGTACGCTATCACTACCTCTTTCTCTGGCACTGAACACACACACACACACACACACACACACACACACACACACACACACACACACACACACACGCACACACACACACACACTTCCATTTTGCTTGTGTAAAAGCGGTAAGTGTAGCAGATCTGAACTGAAGGGGATTTTGGGACGACTGACTTTGGATTGAAGTGCAGCGGTGTGTTGTTTTTACAGCCACTCTTTAGGGAAACCTTGAAATAATTCTGAAATCTCCAGCGCACATATATCATATCTTTTAACTTATATCCGTTTAATGTTATTTCTTCTTTTTTTAATCACATTTTATCCCACGGGGGTATAGAGGATGTGGTCTCAACCACCTTTTTAAACAGATCTGGTACGAGACCACCCAGTTCAGTGGTCCTCTGTGACAGCCCCCGCCACATTAATCCCAATATCTCTAGCAGAGAGCTTTTTGGCCAGCGGAGGGAACGAGATGGAGTGATGGACTCTTTCTCTCTCCAGTCTCTCTTTCTCCTCCTCCTCCTCTCTCTCTTTCCCTCCACCTCCTCTTCTTCTCTATCTCTCTCTCCACCTCCTCCTCCCTGTCTCTCCCTCTTTCTCCATCTCTCCCCCACTCCCCTCCTCTTCTCTCTCTCTCTCTCTCTCTCTCTCTCTCTCTCTCTCTCTCTCTCTCTCTCTCTCTCTGTCTCTCTAGGGTTTGCCCAGGCCCATCTCCCATTCTGTTTGAGTGGGTCTGACTTGGCAGGGGGTTGCGGAGCAATCAGCCCTTAAGTGGTACAGCAGAGGCTTTGGCTGACAATCACCAAAGGGCCTCTCCTGCCTCTCAGGCAACGCTCTCAGCACCTGTCCCGCCCCCCCCCCCCCCCCCCCGTCCCCCCCCCCCCGTCCACCCCTCACACCCCTCACTCCCACCCGCACACACCCACACACCCCAAACTCACTCACTGCCCCCCTCCCTCCCTCCCTCTCTCCCTCTCTCCCCCGCTCAATCTCCTCTCCCTCCGTCTCTGTCTCTATCATCCCATTTAAACCTGCACGTCAGAGTTTAAGTGTTCCCTGTTTTATTTATTTATCTTTTTTTTTTTTTTTTGTTCGTCTCCTCTCTCTCCCACTTCAACTTCTTGGAGGCGCAGCTGACTTCAATTATGCCTGTTCAATTAGTGTGGCCTGCTAAAAGAGCGTAATGGATTTGGCAATGATGGAAAAAAAAAAGGAGAGCGAAAATGCTAGGCCTCTGTGCGGCAATGCGGGTCGCAAGATTTCATATTAATGCTGTAGAAGGCAAACTGGGCTGTGGGGGAAAGTGTGTGTGTGTGTGTGTGTGTGTGTGTGTGCATGTGTACGTGTGTGTGTGTGTGTGCATGTGTACGTGTGTGTGTGTGTGTGTGTGTGTGTGTGTGTGTGTGTGTGTGTGTGTGTGTGGTGTGTGTGTATGTGCATTTAGGGGGGATGGGGGGGGCGGGGGTTGTGCAGATACACTATAAGATAACAAAAACACAAGAACATCTAATTTGTACCATGGTAAAATGTTTCTGCTTGTTGACTCCCGTTTCGTAATGTTTTCACTCTTTAATGGCCTCCGTCTCTCTCTCTCTCTCTCTCTCTCTCTCTCTCTCTCTTGCTGCATGTCTGTCTCTCTCACTTTCTCCCATCACTCAGAGACGAGATACAGTCCTTAGCTTGGTACTTTAAAAGTAAATAGGTTATTCAATCCATTAAGCCAGCGTGCCTACAAGCTGCTGCCCAAGCTTCCATGGCAGCCTCTCTCTCTCTCCTCTCTCTCTCCTCTCCTCTACACCACATTTGTTTTTCATTTATATTGAAAAAAAAGACGACAAGAAAAAAAATCAAGTCGGGGCAAAGAGGAGTGTTAGTCCCTGGAGCTAAAGTGTGCTTAATGTCCCATGCTACCACGCAATGAGCTGGGAGTATAGGAAAAGGGGGACGCTCACACACACACACACACACACACACACACACGCACACGCACACGCACGCTCGCTTATGGGAGCCGTCCCGACGCCACAAATCAAACCGGCGTTTTTTTATGTTTACGAGAGCGGCAGCTTCGATTAATCTGCTGTCTGTCTCTCTGTCTTTGTGCGGCCGTGTTTTTTTGTTTTTTTTCCCTCTACTGATTGGTTTTGGCTTGAGGATTTTTCAGCACTTTGATAATTGCCAGATGCTCACGCTTTCAGTGTTCATTGAGAGATTTTGCTGGCTGCGGGTTTGATGGATGAGGACTTTTGTGAGTTTTGCGTGTGTGTGTGTGTGTGTGTGTAGATACTTGTGGCATGATGCACTTCCATAATACTGAGATTCAGAGGAGACATTCTATCTGTTGGTGTGTGTGTGTGTGTGTGTGTGTGTGTGTGTGTGTGTGTGTGTGTGTGTGTGTGTGTGTGTGTGTGTGTATGTGTGCTCTCTCGCTCTCTCTCTCTCTTTGTCTCTGTGTAAATATATATACATATATATATGTGTGTGTGTGTGTGTGTGTGTGTGTGTGTGTGTGTGTGTGTGTGTGTGTACGTGTGTGTGTGTGTGTGTGTGTGTGTGGTAGGTTATATGATGAAGAACATCCGAAACCGTTTCTCCCCTGTGTGCATCTGTTTCTAATCCGTGTGCCTGGCCGGCCGGAGTGACTGACGGCAGAGAGCTTTCTCTGAGACGGGCGCTAGAGGGGCAGCGGGGAGGTGAATGAGTGTGTGTGTGTGTGTGTGTGTGTGTGTGTGTGTGTGTGTGTGTGTGTGTGTGTGTGTGTGTGTGTCTGTGTGTCTGTGTGTGTGTGTGTGTGTGTGTGTGGGGGGGGGTGATGATGAACTGTGAGCGAGTTGGTCACTGAGTGACGGAGAGCTCAGCCGGGAGAGACGGAGGGAGAGAAAGATGGAGGGATGAAAAAAGGAGGAGGGGGAAATGGGGCTGGGGTGCTGGGGGCAGTCAGTGTGCCCTGTCCTTCAATGTATCATTGCAGAGAGAAAAAAGAGAGAGAGAGAGAGAGAGAGAGAGAGAGAGAGAGAGAGAGAGAGAGAGAGAGAGAGAGAGAGAGAGAGAGAGAGAGAGAGAGAGAGTCTACTTCCTGACACTCAGTCCATCTCTGAGATGAACAGAGTGGAGGAATAGTTGGACAGAAAGAAAGAGGGAGATAGAGAGTGAAACTCTGCAAAAAGAGATAGAGCGAGAGAGAGAATGAGAGAATGATGAAGAGACAGAAAGAGAGAGATAATGATAGTGAACGAGAAGAAGAGAGGAAAAAGAGGGAGAATGAGACAAGGTGAAACAAAGAGGGAGAGAATAGACAGACAGACAGACACAGAGAGAAAGAGAGAGATAGAGAGAGATGGAGGATGAGAGAGAGAGCGAGAGCTGTGGGTGATAAAGAGAGAGAGATTGGGGATGAGAGGGATCAAGAGATGGGGGATGGGAGAGAGAGAGAGATGGAGAGATAGCGAGAGAGAGAGAAAGAGAGAGATAGAAAGAGAGAGAAAAAGAAAGAGAGAGATGGAGGGATGAGAGAGAGAGATAGAGAGAGAGAGATGGAGGGATGAGAGAGCTAGAAAGAGAGAGAGAGATGGAGGGATGAGAGAGAGAGCTAGAAAGAAAGAGAGAGATGGAGGGATGAGGGAGCTAGAAAGAAAGAGAGAGATGGAGGGATGAGCGCGCGGGGTGGCTAGGTGGAGGGCAGCGCGTGGCTAAAGACTTGGCAGGCGGCGCTGGCTGACGCAGCCGTTTCCTGCGCTAACGACCTGACACCACCGGTCCCCACGGTGCCTCCGTCCAGCTGCTGCCGCCCTGACCACTGGAGGAAGCGCGTGTCATTCAGACGACACCAGCTGCCAGGGAGCGGGAGTGTGTGTGTCTGTGTGTGTGTGTGTGAGAGGGAGAGAGAGAGAGAGACAGACAAACAGAGAGAGAGGGAGGGAGGGAGAGAAAGAGAGAGAGAACTGCCAGCTCGGATGAACTTTGGCAATGCCAATTATATCTGTGCTTTCCGAGACTTTGAATTACTCACACAGACGTGCACACGCATACGCACACGCACACGCATACGCATACACGCACGCACACGCACACACACACAGATGCACACGCACACTCACACATAAACACACACACACACACACATACATAAACACAGTCACCCCAATGATGAGAGGGACTCTAGCAAAATTCCAATTATAGAGTAATATCATGTTGTTTTAAGCTTCTAACCAACAGTTCCAAAATATTTGCATAGAACGTTTCTTGTGTGAGAGATGGCAATGACGAGCGAGGAGGAGGAGGAGGAGGAGGAGGAGGAGGAGGGCTGGGGAGTTGGAGGTTCTTCATCTCCACTGCCTGACACTCATACCCAATTACATTCCCTTCCTGTCTCTGTGGGTATGCCACGGTGCAGGCCGCACTGCATTGTGGGATAGGGGGCAGAACCGCAGGTTTCTCAGAATGTGGGCGAATGACTTACTGTAGTGTCTACGATCTACATGCCACAAGCGTTTTTTTTTTTATCTTATTTTATTATTTTCAGTGCTGTGTGGTAGGAAAGTCACATGTAAATGGGAAGGAAAAAGAAGAGGGGAAAAAAACAATAATACTGCAAGCAGGAAACAGAAAGAGATGAAATGGGAAAAAGCCATGACGTGTCTATGCAACTTCCTGTGATGGACAGTTGTGTTGTTTTTTTTTCATCATCCGAAATCTATGGTAGCAGCTCCCACAGGAATGAGTCAGATCAAAAACACAACCAGATCAGAACCGGATCAATCAAGATCAAACCGGAATCAGATCAGAACTGGATCAAGATCAAACCGGAATCAGATCAGGGCCTGATTATTGAACAGTCTGCTGCCAAATATCAATGGCAAGACTGAAAGTAAGGTTTACTCCCTGATGAAGACAAGCTGAAACACATCCGAGTGTTTTAAGCATTCTTTGTTTGCATAGCCATCTATTAATAAAGGCTTTTTTGGTCTTCCTTATGTGGGATGAGAAGGAGGGGCCCATCAGATGAGAAAGATGAGTCCATCTGCCTGTGTGATCTACTGATATGTGATGTGAGTCAATCGGCAGGCCCACTGGGAAGAGTGAGTGTGTGTTTCTGTCATATTTGTGTGTGTGTCTCTGTGTGTGTGTGTGTGTGTGTGTGTGTGTGTGTGTGTGGGGGGGGGGGGGGGGTGGGTTCAGAGCAATGTTCATGTAAAAACAAAGACGGCGTGAGTGTGTTTCTGTCGTGTATGTGTGTGTGTGTGTGTGTGTGTGTGTGTGTGTGAGAGAGAGTATGTGAGTGGGGGGCTTTTCAGATCAATGTTCATGTAAAAACAAAGACAGGGTGACCACTCAATAGCGTGTGTGTGTGTGTGTGTGTCTGTGTGTGTGTGTGTGTGTCTATACAGTAGGTGTGTGTACCTGAGTTTGTGTGTGTGTGTGTGTGTGTGTGTGTGTGTGTGTGTGTGTGTGTGTGTGTGTTTATAGGTGTGTGTACATGAGTTTGTGTGTGTGTGTGTGTGTGTGTGTCTACAAGTGTGTGTACCTGAGTTTGTGTGTGTGTGTGTGTGTGTGTGTGTGTGACTGTCAGCGGGAGTCTGCCTTTACAGCTGGCCCGGGGTGTACTGCTCGTGGACGGCCCCCCTCTTCCCCAGAACAACACAATGAGCTCAGGCCATAAAGTCCAGCCCGGCATGCGGCACTGTTAATAGCCCTGCCTTCACTTTCCCAGCCCTAGGAATGCTGGACCCACTCCACCGCTGCCTGCCTTGTTGGGGGACTTTATTTATCTTCTCTCCTCTTCTTCTTCTTCTTATCCCCTCTCTCTCTCCCTCTTTCTCTCTCTCTCTCTCTCTCTCTCTCTCTCTCTCTCCCTCTCTCTCTCTCTCTCTCCCCCCCTCTCTCTCTCTTTTTCCACTTTCTTGCATATGCAGCCAGCCAGAGTCGTCCCGGTCCCAGTCGTACCTTTTTGGCGTATCATAAAGCATCAGCAGCGCGGGTTCCATCTCCGTGCCATTAAATCAAGGCGGTGAATCACACGGGCACCCTAAGTGCTGATGTTGGTCTAAAGTTATCATGTAGGCTATTTTTATGCCAAGCAAGAAAGAAGAAGAAGTGCTGTGGAGGAGGGATGGAGGGAGGGAGGGATGGATGGAGGGAGGGAGGGAGGGAGAGAGTGAGTGAGCGGCGGACCTCATAAAAAAGTAAGAAGGGGGCTTACACAAGGCTCGAGAGCAATGACGCGCCATCAGAAAAGTTTATCAAGCGCTTCGCCGCGCGGCCTCTATATTTCCCCCTTCTCCTCGATGGAGACTAGTGTCTAGGAGTGGATGAGTGTGTGTGTGTGTGTGTGTGTGTGGGTGGGTGGGGGGGGGGGGTGGGGGGGGTGTTTGGTTGGAGATGGATCCATCCGTACTAATTAGAGAGCTTAAAACAGATCTGAGATGCTGCAAACTACAGCCAAGCTGATTGAGAGGAACTTTTTGAAAAAAGACTAGAGGCGGAGGCAGAGAGAGCGTGGCAGAGATGGAGAGGGAGAGAGGGAGAGAGAGAGAAAAGAGGGAGAGAGAGAGAGAGAGAAAAGAGGGAGGGAGAGAGAGAGAGAGTGGCAGAGAGATGGAGAGAGGGAGAGATGGAGAGAGAGATGGAGAGAGAGAAGGAGAGAGAGAGATAGAGAGAGAGAGAGGGGAGGAGAGAGAGGGATAGATGGAAGGAGGGAATAGAAAACACAGCTGGGTGTGAAGTGCCCATGTTGGCCGGCACACAGTGAAAGCCCCTTTGGTGTTCAAAGGGAAAATGACTATTTATGATTAGGAAAAACAAAGTGATGAGAAAGTGCTTTTCTCTCTTTTTCTCTCAGAGTCTGAGTCTCCCTCTCTCTCTCTCTCTCTCTGTCTCTCTCTTTTCTGCACTCTGTCTTCCCACTCTGGCTCTGCACTTGAGGCCATCACAAGCCATGGGGAGGGGATGGGGCCCAGGAGCTCTCTGCTGCTGCTGCTGCTGCTGCTGCTGCTGCAGCCTTATCTGTTTGCTTTGAAAATCTTCCATTAAATCTCTTCCTCACATGATATGACTGATGCTGCCAGTGGACACCAGTGGTGTGGTAGTGTGTGTGTGTGTGTGTGTGTGAGTTAGTGTGTGTGTGTGTTTGCGTGTGTGTGTGTGTGTGTGTGTCTGTGTGTCTGTCTGTGTGTCTGTGAGGGAGAGTGAGTCAATGAGTGAGTCAGTGAGTGTGAGAGAGAGAGAGAATGAGAGATAGTCAAAAGAGAGATATACAGAGAGACTGAAATAAATGAGTGAATGAGGGGAGTAATCTCTCTCTCTTCCTCTCTTCCTTTCTCTCTCTCTCTCACTCTCACACACACACACACACACACACACACACACACACACACACACACACACACACACACACACACACACATCACATCACATCACATCACATCACATCACGTCTGTAAATTTGTGAAATGCCCCTTTCTTACTGTGGAGTGATGAAACGGTGGTGAATTGGGCTCTCTGTCTCGGCCGTGACAGATCGTCATCTCAACAAAAAGACTGAATCAATATCAATTCAGCCACTTTGGCCTGACCAAGTGAAATTAATTTCACTTCAAGAACTGTAGAGCTATTTCAGAAAAAATAAAAAATAAAGCGCTCACTCTTGTGTGTGTGTGTGTGTGTGTACACGTGTGCTTGTGTGTGTAAGCGTGTATCTGTATTTACTCAACTATGTATCTCTTTGTTTATAACTAACATCCCTTTAAAACAATATATGCACATCTCTAATAGCTAAACATGAATCTTTAATCACAACGACGACAACAACACACTCTTTATGAGGGAAAAACGTTGCAACTCCATAAAGATGCCGATGTTTGTACAAATTGTTTTCATAGTCCCCAAAAGACCAATGTTTTTGCACAAGGAGACATGATGGACAGACCCATTGTAATCTATTTATTGAGCCTTTGCGCGCCACACAATTGCTGGACTCGCTAATTAATCAACTAGTCAAGGGGCACTGGACTGCAGTTAATTGTGCAAGAACTATCTCCCTCTCCTTAACGGCCTCTTTTTTGTTTAGACTTGCAAATGCTCCAGATAAACGACATGTAATCAGTCCTGTGAAAAGCTGGGATGGAGAGAGAGAGAGAGATTGTTCACAGTTTATTGTTCTTTGTTTGTTTTTTTTTTTGCATTTTTTTTTAGATCAGTAGTGGTCATTAACATTGTTTTTTTTTGTGGAGAGGCTCTTTAAAGGCTCAGGCTATTTTTTTTTTTTTTTTTAAATGTACAGTCAATACGTTCCATGAGGATTTATTTAACGGTTGTGGACTCGAGGACATCATGTGTCCAGTACAGCTCAGATCAAAACAAACCGCGGCTTTCCGGTCAATCGTGTTTTCCATGCGATAGACCTCAGAAAGCACACAAAAAGTCATCTAGCTTAACAAAAGAATAAAATAAAATAAAAACAAAATAAAAGAAAATAAAACAGTATGGCTTATGGCTTATGGCGTCTGCACTGGTCGGAGAGAGAGGCGAGAAGATCAGTGCAGTGTGTGGGTGGTGACGCTTTCATATGGATTTGAGTCTTTGGGGTCCGTTTTTTATCAGATAGCGGAGCGAAGAATTAACATCCCGCGTCTGCGGAGCGACATTAATTCCTCTATTCGGAATGCTGCAGGGAGAGGAGACAGGCGACGAGATAGCGGGAGACTGGGGAGCAGGAAACGAACGCACCATTTTCAATTTCAACTGATTTGGCTACAAACTCTAATTAACTTTTTTTTCCCTTTTTTTCCTTCTCGCATGTGGTAATTTTAATTCTTCAGTAATCCTTTTTTTAGGCCCCCTTCTTTTTTTACAGCGGGCGAGTTGTACGCATGTCGGATTCCTGTGGTCTTGACGAGGCTTATCTACATTTTATGCCCACCTGCTTAGTGTGTACGTGAGTGTGTGTGTGTGTGTGTGTGTGTGTGTGTGTGTGTGTGTGTGTGTTTTCCTTTCTGTCTCTCTTTACATGTATCATGTACAGTATTTACATGTATGTATAGACATACTGTAGCTCCTCTCCTGATTTAGGCCCTCAACACATGTTCTCTCTCCATTCTTCTCTCTCTCTCTCATTCTCTACAGTACTTCTCTCTATCTCTGCCTCCCATCTTCTCTCTGTTTCTCATTCTCTACTTCTCTCTCTGTCTCCCTCTTGCTCTACTTCTCTCCCTATCTTTCTCTCTCCCTTCTTCTTCTTCTCTCTCTCTTCTTCTGTCTTTCTCCCTTCTTCTCTCTCTATTCCTCTCTGTATGTAATGTATGCACTAATAACTAGTCTAGTCTCTCATAATCCAACATACAGTATTCTGTCGGACTCTCTCTCTTTATCTGATCAAATGTATAGGGAATGTAGCTACTCACCTCAAACTCACCTCAACTCTTCCTCTCTCTCTCTCTCTCTCTCTCTTTATTTCAAATTAAAATTCACATTAACTGTCAAACACATGACAGGCATTGCAGGGTTGGACCTCTGGGGTGGATGTCTGAGCTCTTGGTAACCTGGACTTGGACTTGCATCACCACTCATCCAGAGGGACATTAGGTCAGTCTGTCTATCTGTGATGGCAGCCCTCTCTCTCTCTCTCTTGCTCTCTCTCTCTGAGTACCCTCTGAGCCACAGTTATGTGGGTAGACGAGTGAGACTCTCCGGTGATTTGTCTGTCTGTCTGTCTGTCTTTCTCATCGAGACATAATCCTACTGTTTGTGCCCGAGTGCATGTGGAGATATCACTTTATTTTATTTCAGATTTGTCTAGCCCTCAAGACGAAGCCTGCCTGCCTGTCAAAGGGACAGAATGAGAGAGAGAGGTAGAGAGATAGAGAGATAGAGATAGAGATAGAGAGAGAGAGAGAGAGAGGAGAGAGAGAGAGGAGAGAGGAGAGAGAGAGAGAGAGAGAGAGAGAGAGAGAGAGAGAGAGAGAGAGAGAGAGAGAGAGAGGGGGGGTGGGGGGGGGGGATGGTGGGTGGATGGATACAGAGAAAGAGAGGAAAATGCATCTGAACTTGGCCACAGGCGGCGACATTGGTAATCCTTATGCCCCACCGTGGGGAAGGGTGCTGGATCGAAAAAGGCATCCACAAAAAAAAAAAAAAACCTACAAGCTTCTCAGCTTTGGCATCTCAGTATACTTCCCTCCCTTTCTCTCTTTCTCTCTACTTCTTTTTTTTAAATTCACTGTTCTTCTTTTTTCTCTCCTCCCTTTCTCTCACTCGCTATTTCTGTATCTCTCCCTCTCTTCCCCATCCATCTTTTCAATGTTTCCATGTCTATCTATCTATCCCTCTCTCTCTCTACTCTCTCTCTCCTTTTTTCTCTCCTTCTATCTCTCCCACCTGGTTCCACATTATACCGTAGTGTCTATTTTTTTGCGTTGCCTCTTCTCAGTCCATTTGCTATAGCCACCACCCTCCCCTCTTCAATTTCAGGATCCTTCCATGCATGTTGTTTTTCTCAGCCTCTTTTCCATCTTCCTTCCTTTACCCACCCCCCCTGCCCTCTCTCTCTCTCCATCTCTCTCTCTCTCTCTCTCTCTTTTAGAGCCTCTGATATGTTTTAATGTCCTGAAGATGCAGAGGCCTCGTAATAATGATGACTTAGGGGCCCACCACGAGACGATGTGAGTTATAGGTCCACATTACCATTGGCTGCTGCTGATAGGTGGAGAGCCATTAGGCCTGGTGGATATGATGAATTATGCAACCCTGACAGGGCAGGGCTTTAAAACGCTGATGTATGGCCGGGCACAAGTGCTGCTCATGTGTACATCCATGAATATGTTTAGGATCCTGCTATATGTTTGCGTGCACGCAAGAGGGAACGGCCGCTCTGTTAAAGACATTTTCGTGTAGCTGTAGCTGAAGGCTTGTACTGTGTCACTACTGTTTCACTCAGCCTTCCTTCTTCAATGCTCAATACATCTGTGCATCGCCTTCTCTGTCTGCAAGTGTGCATGCATGCCTATACACAGTATGCATGCATGTATGTATGTATGTATGCATGTACAGTATGTGTACCATATATATGTGTGTGTGTGTGTGTGTGTGTGTGTGTGTGTGTGTGTGTGTGTGTGTGTGTGTGTGTGTGTGTGTGTGTGTGTGTGTGTGTGCCGTGCTGTAAGTAAATTCGGTAAAGTAAGTTAACATATAAACAAAACCAGGCATGGCTATAATATTTGCATTAAGATTTACATTAAATATTTACATTATCTATAAGCTGACATGCTTCTCTCCCCCCACTTAAGACTAAATGAAAGAAAACACCCTGACGGCACACCTGGATCAAGCCTGGCAGCAGATGTACTATAGTGGGAGTAGAGCGCGCTTGTCAACAGAGGTGTCTGGTGGCCTCTATAAGCTATGCTACGCTACCGCGTGAACTATGAGCATTTGATGAGAGGACGCAGGACAGAGAGAGTGACTTATAGAGATTGAATTGCCTCATGTGTCTCCTTGGTCGCTGTGTGTGTGTGTGTGTGTGTGTGTGTGTGTGTGTGTGTGTGTGTGTGTTTTTCCACACACTCCCCCTTTCGTCCCTCCATATTTGAGATAGTGTCGGAAAAAAGAAAGTGTCGCCGTGACAGCCGCGCGTCAGCTTCGTTTGTCAGCGGGGCGAGATTGATCTACTCGCGAGGACTTAGCGCGGGATTAGGTGAAGGTCACGGGAGTCCCGGGCATGATGGGTGTGACAGTGTCAAGTCAAGAGGAGGAGGAGGGACAGTCTTTGTGCACAATTAGGTTCAGTCTGATTTATAGGCCCCATGATGGATGGGACTTTGGCATGGCTTGGGTGAACAGAACAGCCGCAGGTTCAGCTGGAGGGGGGGGGGGGGGGGGGGCGGGGGGGACGACTCAGCACAGTACTCAGGGGACGGACGGGGGGGTCTACGGGAACTTACGGATGATGAAATGTTCAAGGATCATGAAGGACTTTTTTTCTGAGAAATTGTTTTTCTTGCAGGTTTCTATTGAAACAAAAGGGCATTTTGCTGATATTGCTGCAGCTACTACTACTACTGCTACTACTGGAACAACAACAACAACAACAACAACAACAACAACTACTACTACTACTACTACATGTACTACTACTACTACTACTAATAAAATTGTTGTTTTAGTTGTTTGTTTTGCTATTTAAATATATCTGTTTCAATTTTATTAAAAATATACGCTATATAGACTGTGTGTGCATGTGTGTGTGTGAGTGCGCGCACACGTGCACATATGTGCATATTTATGTGTGTGTGATAGTTGCACACTTGATGCTATTGCACACATTATTCAGTGCCTAACATTGCACACTGCTCTATCTTCATCTCTAAAGCTACCCATTACCCCCCAAGCAGACCTTGTCAAACAGCATGTAATATGCTTATGTAAGGCGTACAGTACATTGTGCTCAATTAATTAGGTATTAGGTTGAGGACAAGGCACCTGAGGACATCACATGAAGAGTGGATCCAACAATCCATTCTCAAATGACGTGTGTGTATGTGTGTTGGCTGTGTGTGTGTGTGTGTGTGTGTGTGTGTGTGTGTGTGTGTGTGTGTGTGTGTGTGTGTGTGTGTGTGTGTGTGTGTGTGTGTGTGTGTTGGCTGACTTCCAGTGCACCACCATGGGTTAGTATATATGCATGCATGCGTGTGTGTGAGTGTGTGTGTGTGTGTGTGTGTGTATGTGTGTGTATGTGTGTGTGTGTGTGTGTGTGTGTGTGTGTGTGTGTGTGTGTGTGTTTGTATGTGTGTGTGTGTGTGTGTGTGTGTGTGTGTGTGTGTGTGTGTGTGTGTGTGTGTGTGTGTGTGTGTGTGTGTGTACGTGCGTGTGTGTGTCCGTGCATGTGTGTTGCCTGACCTGCAGTGCACCACCATGGGTCCGGCGTCTGGAGGGTTGCAGGCCTTCACCCGGCGCAGGAAGGCCAGGAAAGGTGTGGGGTGCTCGGGAACCCCGTGGTCAGGCCAGGCTGTGAACTGGAACTGCCGCACCTCCCGCTTTTCACTCGACCCATTCTGCTCAAAGACAACCAAAGACATCGCCACAGCCAATCAGAAATGAGCCATTCTGCTCAAAGACAGCCAAAGACATCGCCACAGCCAATTAGAAATGAGCCATTCTGCTCAAAGACAACCAAAGACATCGCCTCAGCCAATCAGAAATGAAGCCATGGGGCCCCTCCCATTTATTCAGCCAATGGGAAAAAGAGCAATCAAACTAACAAACAGGCAATCTGGAAATGCTATGATGGCTATTATTGTCTAAGTACTTTTTGGCTTGTTTTTTATGACATGGCATATATTTGTACAGCATGCTATGAGTGTGGCTTAAACAAAATTATGTAAAATAATTTAAAAAGAACTGATCATATTTAATGCACTAGCACACTTCATTGACTTTTTCCAGCCTGGGGATATGAAAACTGAAGGACATGAAGTTAGAATCAGGAAGAGATTCCTGATAACTAAAAGCTAGGGAAGGAATCCCCATGGCAACATATTATCAGGATCTGCTTTTTGAGGAAATGGTCCGGATATATTTGAACTCCTTTTCATTACGCAATACAGAAGTCCACTTCCTCTCCATACCCACATTCTAATGATGTGCCCACATATTTTCATCTTATCTTAAGAGTGCAAGCAATGCTTAACAGAATAGATTATGAAAATACACACACACACACACACACACATACACACACATACTGTATATATAGACAGCTATTTTATGTCAAGCATATATAAGTGCACTTTAAATGTCCTCTTCACTCCTTGTGGACAGGTACTGTAGAGGAAAAGAGCAACACAAGAGCACAACGTAAGAAGCAGTGACCACACCGTCCCGCTCACCTTGTAGAGGGCGAAGGTCCTGACGCAGTAGGTAGCCAGCTCCACTGTGTCCAGCAGGGTAACCTGGATAAGGCCGTAGGTCTCCGTCCCTCTGCTGGGCCAGTACTGGTCGCATTTCACCTGCAAACGCAACACACACACGTCAGCCAAGGTATGGAATTTAGTACAAAAGACCAGTCAATAACAAGCTCTCAGTTAAGTAAAATGCAAAGAAAATAACGATTTTATATTTATCTATTCCTTCTGATTCATAAGAGTCTATTTATCTGATTTATCTATTACTCCCGATACAGTACATACAGTATGAAGCTCTTGTTGACATAGTGGTCGAGCTGCTGCATTATGGGAAACGTGTCTGTCTCCCTCTTCCATGCCTGTCTCCCTCTTCACTCTCTCTCTTTTTTTTTAGCGCAAGAAAAACCTTTTGTTTGGCCATGTCTGAGATCACTCTAGGTTTTCTGCACGATTAACCCAAACACATACAGCCATTAAAAGGCACACCGTTGGGAAAAACTTTACAAGACTATCAAAAAAAAACTAAACAAAACACAACAAAAAACCCTCATATTTCAGACAGGAGTGGGGGAAAAAAACACTATGTCTAGGGGTTTGCCTTTTTTTTTTTTTTTTTAACTCCATAACGCTGACTAGTGCCTTTCAGTGTGGAGAAAATAGCCCTACAGAAAGAAAGCATTCCATGGCAACAGACATTGGGCAATGCATTAGTCTGACAGACTCCATAATTACAATCTTAACTGGAGTTTTCCAATCACATTACAGGGGCCACTTTGTTATGATTATACAGTCCTGTTGCCCAGTGCATGGCCTATAAAATGCAATTCCATTACCCTACTAATGCTTCCCTGCCTGGAGGAAGTGCATAAAAGGAAGCAGGGAATGTTGGCGTCCGCTCCGAATCCTAACCACACTCCTCTTTTTTTTTCTTTTTTTTTTTTCGGGAGTTAGAGCTCTTTTTCCTCCTCCTTTTCTCTCCATATTTGCTCAGAGATGCGAATCGACTACGAGGAGGACTAACTGCTGCGTTCACCGTATCGTGCCTATGAATCACTCAAGTCGCCAAGAGTTGCGATTGAGAGAGTTGCGACGGTAAAAAATACAAAATGGCGTCTTTGCCTCTGAGCACAAATGACAGCGAGAGAAAAGAAAAGACTCTTAGAGAAGATAAGGAGCCTTCTAGACTTCACATTTGTATAATAACAATAAAAGAAATCAGTCAGGTAACTTTACTACTTAAGCCTTTTTTTCGTTAAGCTACTGTGTTTTCCAGAGCACTACAAGGAAGCCAAAAGCCAACATGCACAACATGCCAGGGCAGAGCAGTGAGCAGCAGTACTGAGCGAGCGCCGTCTAAAGTGGCGCTCGACAAAAACATGTGCACTCTGTGAGGGGCGACGAGGGGTCTCCACAGTCTTTGCTTCTGAGAGGATGAAAAGTGTTCTCGATTCACTGCTTTTGTAAAAGCTGCTATTTCTGGGGAACATCAAATGTGGAATCTCTTTCGCAGCCGCTGTTGTGGGTGAGGTGTGGTGTGGTGGATTGCAATCGTGTTATGTTTGAAGACCTAAGGATACCATAGAGGTCTCTAGGCAGTCATTCTAGCCAGACTGTGGAGAACTTAGAGACCTTAGAAACCTACAGTGCGCTGGTTTTAATCACATAGTTTGTGAGTGTGTGTGTGTGTGTGTGTGTGTGTGTGTGTGTGTGTGTGTGTGTGTGTGTGTGTGTGTGTGTGTGTGTGTGTGTGTGTGTGTGTATCTCTGTGCATTGTGCATCAGTGTGCATAAGAGACTAAAGCTATGTGCTAAGGTTATGTGTGTGTGTGTGTGTGTGTGTGTGTGTGTGTGTGTGTGTATAAAAGAGTGAGTGAGTGAGAGAGAGAGAGAGACAGAGAGAGAGAACGAAAGAGAAAGAAAGAGAAAGAGAGAGAGAGAGAGAGAAACACAGAAAGAGAGCAAGAGAGAGAGAGAGGGAGAGAGATAAAGAAAGAAAGAAAGAAAGAGGGAGAAAAAGAGAGAGTCCGTCTGTACTTGTTTATCTGTGTCTGGGAGACTGTGTGCGAGTGTGTTTGCGTGTCCGGCAGGGCTGACCGATGGGCCCGATAAGCTGACCCCCTCATACTGAGGTCTGCACACATGTCGCATACAGCGTGAGTGACAAGCCGCTCTAGGGTTGCCGTGGACAACAGTGCTTCTGCTGCCGCACACAAAATAGCCGAGTGTTATCGGTGAAACAGAAAGTGAGAGGACAGCAAACAAACAAACAACAATAACAACAAAAGATCTATTGCTGTGGCAACAATAAGAGAAAAAAAAGGAAGCAAAAAAAAGGCAACAGAATGCTGTGGGTCTTGCCTTGGAGAAGAAATATGAAGGCATCTGAAGAAAGACAATAAACAAACACAGAGAGAAAAAGAGAGAGAGAGAGAGAGAAAGAAAGAGAGAAAGAGGAACCAAAAAAAGAAAGAGAGAAAAGAAAATGGAACGGTAAAAGGATGGAGAGTGACAGGTACCTGAGCCACATAGACAAATGGGCCTTGTGGCAAACAGACAAAGAGCTGAGCAATGAATGGGATTAACCACATGGATGACCTCCAGGGATTTGATGGAATAAATCAACACAAAGACATCTCAGCTCCAATGCAGTGTGCAATTATCATCCTCCTCACAAGAGGCACCAGAGCAGTTTAACAGCCCAATTTCATCTTTCATTTTACTTGTGTCTTAAATATTTTCCTTTCACTCGTCAAAATCATTATTCTTGCAACCAAATCTGTAAACACACACACACACACACACACACACACACACACACACACACACACACACAAACATACACACACACACACACACACACACACACACACAAACATACACACTATTGCATCCACATCCATGCTGTTCCCATATGTCACTGTGAAAGTATAATAATAGATGGAATATAGGCTCTAATGTATGTCACAACAGCAGGACTTCTATACCTTCATCTTTCTTACAGCAACCTAAACAACTCTGTAAGAGAAGTCCATTTCTTGTCTTCACCCATGATCCAGAAAGCAACGCACAGCTACAGTATACAAACAGTATATGCATCCCATAATGATCCCAGTGAGACAGACCGCCCTTACCCTGGACCTCTCCTCCAGCTTGGTCATCATGACGATGTTGGCACTGCGCTGCTCCCAGATCATCCTCCAGAAGTCTCCGAACGTCTCCGGGAGCGACCCCTGCGTGGCGATGTAGGCGTTCTGCTTCCGGTAGCCGTCGATGTAGTTGGCGTTGATGTAATCGCTGCCTGGTATACCTGCATTCCACAATAAAACAATTTATTTTTTTTAGATATGAGTAGAGGTATCGTAATATATTTACACCTCACAGTGTGCAGAAGGGGATTACTTTTCAAGCCTGGCGGTGACGACACACTGCTTGCAGTTCAAGTTCAACTCTAATCCAATATATTTTTGTGAAATTCATCAATTTTCCCCCCCACAGTCTTCTAGCCTGCCAGTCTGTGTGTGTGGTTAAATAACTCTAGTATTTGCACCCAGCCCTGGCTCTGTAAATATGGCATAAACACAGTGGCTCACATTTGAGTTACACAGTATTCCAGCTGATCAACATATTGGTTCAGCATTACATAACGAATGCAATTTGATTAGTCTCCGCGCTCAAATATATCAACAGCCTTCTCCGCCAGAATCCTGAAATGCGCTTGTTTTGCACACATCCAGCGTTTCCAGCGCTGACGTGTCCGTGTCTTCCCGTGCTTGTTTGTTTTTTTTCCCCCCTTCTCCTCCTCAGCCCTCCCTAGGGCTGTTTTGCACAGTAGGAGAGGACCTGTTTGAAAGCGCTTCCCCACCCTGTGATCCCCACGAAGGCGGCCTTGGCTAGCGCTAACTCCGAACGTGTGTAGCGTGCAGCGAGCTACGCTCAGAGGGATAAAACAAAAACAAAACCCCCCAAAAAATAGAAACATAAAAAACAAGAGTGCTCGGCATCGGCAGCAAGGGCTGGGATTGATGCGCCGACGCTCGGCTCAGCTCGACACGCTGGGAGTTAAGGCCGAGGAAAACACCACCTACGAGCGGCGGGCTCGGCGCCAACCGACGTGTCTGACTCAAGAACTCAATACGCTCCGGCTGTTCTGCCAGTAATCAAAACTGATCCCCGAGTCAAGCTAGCTACAGCACAAATGGTGATGTGCACTGCTCCCCTGTGCCCGGGACTCCACTGGCAGTTGGTATAGTAAACTGCTATCAATGGTCACGGGTGCCATAGCCAGCAAATACACTGGGGGCACATACTGACAAATATATATATATATATATATATATATATATATATATATACATGTATATATATATATATACATATCTATGCTCTACTGTGATCAGATACCGTAGATAAAACTGTCTGCTAAACGAATCGATATAAATGAATTGCTGTAACGTTTGTGAAAGTTTGCCCAGTTGTTCTTGGGCATATTGCAGGCCATTACTATTACTGTATACTCCTATCAGCCAAAATGGCCACTGGTGGCACGTTAGTGCTTCAGTGATGCCAGTCTGTATGTTTCTCTTACGATCACAACCCCCCCCCCCCCCAAAAAAAAAAAAAACCTACAACTATTCAATGTCAAAACAAGTTCTCTTGTTCTCCAGGGAGTGTCTTTTCATCACTCCATCATTTGTCTCTACCTCACGACATGGGAAATATCTACCGGAGCGCCCTGCATATGTAAATAAACGATGGCGGGAGAGCGGACAAACTGGAACAGAATTTAACCTCCCTCCCATCTCATTCTCTCTCTCTCTCACTCTCTCTCTCATTCTCTCTCTCTCTCTCTCTCTCTCTCTCTCTCTCCCCTCTCTCTCTCATTCTCTCTCTCTCTCTCTCCCTCTGCAGTGAAATGAAAGGCGTGTGGTCTTTTCCCATCCTCACAGCGGCAGCGGTACAGAGGCGAGCGAGGCGAGGGAGAGGAGAGAGGGAGAGAGGGAGAGGGAGAGAGGGAGAGAGGGAGAGAGGAGGGAGAGAGGCGGGCGGAGCGGCGGGCTGACAGCTAGTCAATGCGGCAGGACTGGCAGGCAGAGGCCCGGGCGCACACATGCTCGCCAGAGATAAGTCTCATCTGCATGGGCCCAGCGTCGCCACACAGCGCCCACGCACACGACGCGCACACACACACACACACACACACACACACACACACACATATACACACATACACACAGAGTCTCCCTCCCCACACCTCAACCCCACCCTCACTCCCCTCGCTCGCTCGCTCGCTCGCTCCTCTCCTCACAGGTAATGCAGAGAGAGAAAGGGATAGAGAGAGAGAGAGAGAGAGAGAGAGAGAGAGAGAGAGAGAGAGAGAGAGAGAGAGAGAGAGAGAGAGAGAGAGAGAGAGAGAGAGAGAGAGAGAGAGAGAGACAGAGAGAGAGAGAGGGAGGGTAGGAGCTCATTCAAAAGCAATTATTCTTCAGCATTTCTTTTTTCTCACTTTAACTGCTGTTTTTTTCTTCATTTTTTTTTTTTTTTTGTGTAGCTGTGAGCTACTCAGTGCTGATGGACAGGGATGTAGACAATTAAGTCATAGTCATTTGAATGGCAACAACAGAAAATCAAATATCATGACAAAACAAAAGGGCTACCCAGAATAAATTAGGCTACTTCGTTTTTTGGGGGGAGGAAGAGCGAGTGAGGAGAAAATAAAAAAAAACAACAAGCTGCAAAAATTGTCAATCAGGATTTGCAGTGTCTCTGTTGAAGACTGCTGCCAGCAAAATGGAGGGAAAATAAAGTTGACGTGAGGGAAGGTGGAGGAGGATTAGCATGACGGAAATGAGAAAGGTATATACATTTAAATCCCCTCGCACCCCGCTGACGCTGTAACAAGCGCCGAGTAAATCAAAATGACAAGAAATACACATAAATATTATATTAGCATAAATATTATATTAGCGTATGGCTAAATGTCCAGTATTGGTTATGCAAAAAAAGTGAAGGATCCAGTGAAGGATTTAGTCCTTATGGGGAAGGGAATGAGGGAAAAGTCCAAATCTAGTTCTATACCTTTTTGAGGTAAACGATCTTGTGACTTCGGTTGAGTGTTTTAAATGTCTAAAAAATATGTATTTTAATGTCTTAAAGGGCTTATGACTGTCACACCAGTTCACTGAGAAGGGACCAGATGGCATGACGGCGTCAAGACGAGCATTCATTCGCAGGCACTCAGAGTGTAAGCGAACAACAATGGCTGTGATAGGACCATCACGTCCATCAGCCCGGTCAACGTGGCTGTAGAGAGCTTCGATTGGACGATGTGATCTCGTCATCGACTCCCACTGCCTGCCTAACATGTCAAGCACGGTTCCTGAGAAAGGGAACCTAATCTCAACTCGTCTAAAAATAACTCAGTGTTGACTTGACTGGACTTGAGGATTGAATGGTAAACAGTGGCAAAACTGGGCATCTGTGTCTCCCGTCACAGCAGTGACATGATTAAGCCTGGCACGGCTGGAACGTGATTGGGGAGGGAAACGGACTGGGGGACTGTGTACAAAACACAGAGGGAAGCACAACAAAGATCGTCTTATGTCAGCAACGATCTTCTCATGTCAGCAAAGATCTTCTCATGACAGCAAAGATCTTCTCATGACAGCAAAGATCTTCTCATGTCAACAAAGACCCTCTCATGTCAACAGAGATCTTTTCATGTCATGGTGAGACGTGCTCTGCTCAGTGAACATCAATTTGTAGCGTAACACTTTCTTCTCTCTGTCAAAGTGTTTCTTTTTTAATATTTGTGTGTGTTGGTGATCTACCGTTGGTGATTAAGGTCTGCTATGATTAATTACAGCTACACTTGTGGTGGGAGCAAATCCGAGAACCTGATGATGGCCATTTAATGCCATATGAGAGCTTGCACACAATCAGTTTCAAATGCAGACTAAAATGCATACTCTGTGTGTCTGTGTGCGCTGTGTATGTGTGTCTGTGTCTGTTGGTGTGTGTGTGTGTGTGTGTGTGTGTGTGTGTGTGTGTGTGTGTGTGTGTGTATGTGTGCGTATGTGTGTCTGTGTGTCTGTTGGTGTGTGTGTGTGTGTGTGTGTGTGTGTGTGTGTGTGTGTCTGTGTCTGTTGGTGTGTGTGTGTGTGTGTGTGTGTGTGTGTGTGTGTGTGCGTGCGCGCGTTTAGGGGAGGGTGTGTCCCACATCTTTATGTATCAGCTCTCTCCATGCTGTTGTCAGGTTATTCATGTATGCATATGGGGCTCCTGAGTGAGCACCACTCTGCTACACTGGCCCAGTGTTCCCCAGTTAAAGCACTGGCTTTGACTTCACAATACAACGCCAGGGGAACACAACGGCATTGTCGTCTCCGTCTGCATCTATCTATGCATACTCTGTGTGTCTGTGTGCGCTGTGTATGTGTGTCTGTGTCTGTTGGTGTGTGTGTGTGTGTGTGTGTGTGTGTGTGTGTGTGTGTGTGTGTGTGTATGTGTGCGTATGTGTGTCTGTGTGTCTGTGTGTGTGTGTGTGTGCGTGTGTGTGCGTGTGTGTGTGTGTGTGTGTGTGTGTGTGTGTGTGTGTGTGTGTGTGTGTGTGTATGTGTGTGTGTGGTGTGTGTGCGCGTATGTGTGTCGGTGTCGGTGTCTGTGTGTGTGTGCGTGTATGTATGTACTGTATGTGTGCATTTGTGTGTGCATTTGTGTGTGTCTCTTGTGTGTGTGTGTGTGTGTGTGTGTGTGTGTGTGTGTGTGTGTGTGTGTGTGTGTGTGCCTGACAACTTGACAGCAGCTCACTGCGAGGGGAGCCATGGAAATTTCAACATATTCATGACATGGTGACTCACAAACTGTCATTACAATAACATGACACAGAAGTGACCCAGGAAATTGCCTCCATGTGCAGCAACAACAACAACAACAATAGACTCAAACCAGAAGAACAAAGGCAAGTTTGTCAATTCTCCAAGATGTTTGGGGGTGAGTTTCCCCAAAACCATAGCTGCTAACCTGTTAGCAACTTAGTTGGTTGGCAATGGGAAATTGCATTGCAACCAACAAAGTTGCTAACTTAGCAACTGTTTTGGGAAACTCAGTTCCCAGTTCATTTGACATGGGAAACGGATAGCGTTAATGGGAAATCCTGACTTACCATCGATAGCTGAGAGTAAAACTCTGGAGTGATCGTAGGCGATGACGTTGGCATATCTGTTCTTGGGCTTGTTCACCTCCAGGTTGGAGTGCTCCCAGGTGAACTGCTGTCCAGGATCAATGGACTGGTGATGGAGAGATAGAGAGAGAGATAAAGAGAGAGAGAGAGAGAGAGAGAGAGAGGTGAGAGGAGAAAAGTTATGATGAAATCAAACGGTCAAAGCAATACAGCATTTCAAAATCAATGTAAATGCCTAGGCAATGTTTCATTTTTCAAAACAACCCCAGTCTCACAGCATGCCAACAATGATGTATTTTTTTCATATCTGAAATAGCAACAGAATCCAAGACACTTGGATTTCCATCACATCAGCATTCCTAGGTTGGGAAGCCTATGCTGCGGGATCCAAAACACCACACATCCCATCACATCAGCATTCCTAGGTTGGGAAGCCTATGCTGCGGGATCCAAAACACCACACATCCCATAACATCAGCATTCCTATGTTGGGAAGCCTATGCTGCGGGATCCAAAACACCACACATCCCATAACATCAGCATTCCTATGTTGGGAAGCCTATGCTGCGGGATCCAAAACACCACACATCCCATAACATCAGCATTCCTAGGTTGGGAAGCCTATGCTGCGGGATCCAAAACACCACACATCCCATCACATCAGCATTCCTAGGTTGGGAAGCCTATGCTGCGGGATCCAAAACACCACACATCCCATAACATCAGCATTCCTATGTTGGGAAGCCTATGCTGCGGGATCCAAAACACCACACATCCCATAACATCAGCATTCCTATGTTGGGAAGCCTATGCTGCGGGATCCAAAACACCACACACCCCAGTGGCCCCACACAACAGTATTCCTATGTTGGGAAGCCTCTGGTGTGTGATCCGGACACCGCACACATGACATCAGCGTTCCTGTGTTGGGCAGCCACTGCTCTGCTGCATGATCTGGACACCGCGCATCGCACACATGCCTTCCCGTTTAGCCCCGTGGCGTAACCGTCCAAGAATCTTGGCCCGACGTCCCGATCCACGAGGACATTGGTTCGACAGCCACGCCTGCTATTCCGGACATTTCCATAGATCCCCGCCGGTCTATTTCGGCTTCCGGCGTGACGGGGGAGTGTGGGGGGACTTTATGCATAACTGGCATGGGTTGTTAAATTTAGCCTTACCCCCAAGGCTGTTGCCACACAACGGCAGCTTTTAATTCCAGCCCTCTCTGTGAGAGAGAGGGGGGGGTCACAGGAAACCTCAGCCAAGTGGCATACCTCCTGCTGCACGGTACACACACACACACACACACACACACACACACACACACACACACACACACAAAACTGAAAGCGTCTATGGTGCTGCTGAGGACACACACACACACACACACACACACACACACACACACACACACACACACACGCACGCACACATGCACAGTGCACACACACACATACACATGCACGCATGCATCAACAAACGCACACACACTGTACATATTGTATTGCATTTTGCATACTGTCTATATTGTCTATATGTTGCATTTTACATTGCTTATATATTATCAGTAATGTCTTTTTTTTTTATTGTTATTCAGAACAAGCTTCATTCTGATCCTCACTCAACAGGGTATCACTGTTATGGAGGAAGTTGATGGCTGTCATATGACCACCAACATCACAGTTTCAAAAGAAGGAGAAAATCTTATCGTCACCCTCTTGAATATAGAAATGTAAAACTCCATTTTTCATCAAGGAGGCTGGCGTCCATGATAACTTTATGGTGTATATTGCATTTATATGGCTTTGCAGCTTCCCCACATTCCCATAAGTGCTGTTAAATTCCAAAGGCCTTCCTCAGGTAGGCTTTAAAAATATCATCCCCACTAATTTCACGAGCAAATACTCTTTGAGAATATACGCTACACTCAATTTTCAAGATCTACTTTAGAACACTGAATGGGGCTGAATTTGGCCATCAAAGACTTTAACTGTGGGACTGATTATTCCTTTCATACCGTGCTATGATTTATTCACCAAAGCCCGAAACAAACTCGCGAGTGTGACAAGAGTTGCATAATAGCATGTTATGAAGGCAATATATTCACAGCCTGAGAAATTATGCCGGGTGCCCCTCCTTTGTTGAACCCATTAAAGTCTGTCATCATGCTTTTTAAGAACAATAATTTGCCCCTGTTCCCTAGAGACGTGTACCAACAGAGGAAACAGGTTAACTGAAACAGTGTGTGTGTGTGTGTGTGTGTGTGTGTTTGTGAGCAGTGTGAGAGAGTGCAAGAGAAGAGAGAGAGAGAGAGAGAGAGAGAGAGAGAGAGAGAGAGAGAGAGAGAGAGAGAGAGAGAGAGAGAGAGAGAGAGAGAGAGAGAGAGAGAGAGAGAGAGAGAGAGAGAGAGAGGGAGAGAGAGAAGGAATAAAGGAGGAGAGAGTGAAATTGTGGGAATGAAGAGTATGAAAAGATGCTTTGTGTTTAGCATGACCTGACCCGCGGTCTTTTTTCGACTTGGGCAAATTTTTCTCATTTAGTTTAATAATAAAATTATTCGCCATCTTCAGTGTCTTTTGGAAATGGAACGTTGATATGCATCAGCCCGTGAGCTAACTCTCTGGGTTGACAAATTTCAAATTACAGTTTTCAGACAATCATACAATAGCTGAAAATTGGAGCCAAAAGCCTCAGACAGCTGTCTCCCCCCCCTTGCTACAAAAAGAGAGACACAAGAAAAAATGAAGATAAAATATGTTGAATATGAAATGTAGCTGTTCAGTCTGTGGACAGCTACTTATGCTCTTCTAAGCACAGCAGCTTGACTGAAGCCACACGAATCATAAGAGGACCTAAACTGGGGCGTTCAACTGGTATTTATGGACATAAGAACATGTTGGGACCCAAACCATAAAGGTCAAGCATTTTATTTGTGTTTTCTTCCAAAGCTCACTTCTGCCAGTCAACAGCGGACACACACACACACACAGGGAGACAGACAGACACACACACACACACACACACACACACACACACACACACACACACACACACACACACACACACACACACACACACACACACACACACACACACACACACACACACACACACACACGTTGTATTTCTGGAATATGTGGAATCTACATAAGCTCTTGAGAGGTAAGCTCGTAAGACATTAAGGAGTGTGGTTTCGAGTCCGTGCTATTGAGGCAAGCCAAAGCAAAAAAAAACAAACAAAAAAACAAACACTATAGCCAGATAAACCAGCACGAAGACCCATGAGTTGTGCCAATTACATACCAAAATACATTCCCGCTCACAGATCCTGATATGAAGTCTTTTTGTAGACCTGGCAAAGACCTGCACTTGAGTTCACATGACATCTTTTTTTTTGCCTATTTTATTGCCGAGACGCGGAGGCGTGCCAAATGCCACACTGAAACAGAAACGCGTCGCTAAAAAAGAAGGTGAAAAAAAAAAAGAAAAAAAACGCTTCCCGTTGCCAAGTGTCCGTAAAAAGACAATGAGCAGTCAGACGACAGGCTGACCACAGCCTCGAAGGGCTCTCGGTGTGAGAGTGTGTCCGCCATTTACACATCCATCCCTCTACTCTCTCCCTCTCTTTTCTTCTCACTCTCCTTTCTGCTGCTGCTGTTTTCATGCTGAGCTTAAACGGCCTGACGACCGCTTCAACTTTACGTTACCCCGGTAATGAGACGCCATGGCGGCTCTCCTCCAACACAGGGCCGCCGCTGCCGCTGCTAACGGGACAAACACATTCCGTGCGACACGAGCATAACTCATAATGATGACTTTTGCGCCTCATTCTTAATCTAACGGTGTCACACCGCCAGACCATATTGGAAAAGGGAAATCTTTAGCTAAGCCACGGCATTTTCATCCAAAAATATGTTCAAACAGTGGGTCACAACACTAGCCATAATGAAAAAGGAGCCTTCTCTCTTTTTTTATTTTTTTTATTTTTATTTCATTGTGCTCCCAAAATTACTTTCCCCTTTCTTGGGAAGGCAAGTGGGAAAAAAAGGGCCTCGGAATTACAATTCCACGGCTTTAAGCTCTGCAATAACCGCCGGGCCGGCTTGGCGGCCGGCCATCGCATGACCTCATATTTTCGGAGCGGAGGCACAAAAGGAGGAGGGCGGACCGCAGTCCCCTGGTGCACCGTTCCTTCGGGGAGGGGTCACTCTGTCGTGCCACTCTCTCCCTCTCTCTTATTCTCTCCATCATTTATGCTCTCTGCCCCTCTCTATCTCTCCCTCTCTCTCTCATATGTCTCTCTCTCTCATGTCTCTCTCCCTCTCTCGTCTTATTCTCTCCATCATTTATGCTCTCTGCCTCTCTCTCTCCCTCTCTCTCGTGTCTCTCACTCCTCTCTCTCTGCCTCCTTTTTTCTATCTTTCTCTCTCTCATATGTCTCTCTCCCTCTCTCTCATGTCTCTCACTCTCTCTCTCCGTCTCCCTTTTTGTATCTTTCTCTCTCTCTGTTTATCTCTCTCACTTTCTTTCCTTAGCTATCCCCATCTCTCATTCACACTCTCCATCGTCCTTCTCTCTCTCTCTCTCTCACTCTGCAACTTTCTCTTTTTCTGTCTCACTCCATCCCCTCCTCTCTCTCTCCCTCCCCCCGCCTCCCTCTTTGGCGAGCCAGCCGCACCCATTTGGCGAGCCTGTCTACCACTGTCTCGTCAGCTCATCCATCGACTAACACAAGCGAGTATGAGACGAGATCCTCACAACTGACTGACCATCGAAAACTAAAAATGAAAAAGAAGAAAGTCTGATAAGGAGAAAAAAATGTAAACAATTTCATTCCAATGGCTCCTGTCAATCACAATCAAATACTCCTGCACAACCCTTGACTGTACGGCTACCGTATTCCCCCTGCACCCCCCCACACCCACACATCAACACGATAATATGGAGGTGGTCAAGCCTTATACAATACGCTATGGTGACATCATGCCTCCTGTTAAGGACACTGTGGCCTGGTGTAACCATGGTAACCCCTCCTGACCAGTGCCTTTGAGTTCCGTCCAGCCACAATTCCGTTCCAATTCCGAGTCTCCTTGTCCAGTGAAAAAAAAAAAAAAACGTATCTGGCCATGCCATCACCCAATCCCTCCAATCATCTGCTGATAGGATGTTAGTATTTTTTCTTTCTTTCTTTTTTTTTTTTTCTGGTCGTGTTGACACATTGCTACAAGCATTTGTGTTGTGCAACGGGGTCCTTCAGATTCAGGCCAACTTCGTAACATAATGGCGGTAAATCAAGTGGTTCACTTCAGCTACAAGCAGATTAATGGATACCTGGAAAACCCTATTACACTGCCGAGGGAAGAGCTTTAGGCATATTAGGCAGTGCTGCTGCTCAGGGCTGGGCGCGGGGGATTCAGGAAACTACACTTTTAAGCCCATGTTAGCTGCCCTGCTGATGCTGAACGACAACAAACCAACTTATGGTGCAGACTTTTGTCTCTCTCTCTCTCTCTCTCTCTCTCTCTCTCTCTCTCTCTCTCTCTCTCTCTCTCTCTCTCTGTGTGTGTGTTTGTGTTTGTGTGTGTGTGTGTGTGTGTGTGTGTGTGTGTGTGTATCTGAGAGTACAACCAAAGTATAACCCACGTTAGTACACTATTGAAGTTGCAGACATACTGTATTTCGCTAAGTAAAATCAGGCTAAATACATTCCACAGTCCGAACATTACGATCTCTGCTCGTAGACGTGTAAGAGTTTCGCCGTACCTCGTACTCCTGGGAGAACTTGAGGTTGTCGTTGGCTTTGAGTCGCTCCAGATGGTCCGCCAGGTCCAGTATGGGGATGGGAGGATGATTAGCCATGCCTGTAGATGAGAAAATACATATGCTGAGAGTTAGCCATACGTTGACATGCCAAAAAGAACAGAATATAGACTGTTTAGAAGCTTTAGAAGAGGAAACATGTGTGTCAAAAGAGATGGAAAGAACGTGACAGACATTATATATCTTTTTTTATTATTATTTCAGGCCAGTCTGTCCACTCAAAGCAGTAACATGCTCGGAAGAAGGAGGAGGAGAGAGGAAGAGGAGGAGGAGAGAGAAAGAGGTATGGACACGGAAGCCAATGACAGGTCATTGAGCTCACTCTCCAAACAGTACACTCCTGAGAAGCGTGAGGGAAGAGTGTGTTATTCACACAGAAAGCCACAACGGACAGTTAGCAAGATGGTTAGAGCCAGAGGACAAAACTAGTAATACTGGAAAAAAACAAAAAACAAAAAAAACAATAAATGAAAATAATAAGCTACTAGCTGAATGTAAATGTTGTAGTCTGCTTTGAGTAATGTCATGGGTCTACAATCCCTTATCAGTCCAAGCTTCACCTTCCTGCCAATTCCATGGCATTACTTATAAAGCCTTGGGGATAAGATGAATGTGAAGTGGACTACAAGATGTCTACTGAATTAAAATAAGCAAATAAAAGAAACAAAAAGAAAAAATACTGAGTCGGAAATGACAGAGAAAGAAGGTGGTGGTGAATGTGTAAACAAGACCAACTAACTTGACAAATGGAGGTTACTGGGATAACCGCACACGCCTGAACCTGTGAAGGAAACCAGCAGGGAGGGACGGGTAAATAAATAAAATAAAATAAAATAAAATAAAATAAAATAAAATGTCGCAAACGTCGAAAACAATATGGCGACCACTCTAGAAACAAGAAAAAATAAGAAAAGAAGAAGAAAAAAAAAAAGCCTGGCTAGCATGAGCTATGTAGTGTGAAAACACATTGAGAGCTACTCACTAGTGATGTTGGTTAGTAGATCAACACAATGTCATGCTGAACGCTAAAAATGCTATAGCACACGTCCATGCATTCACAATATCAGAGCAAACAAGCATTAAGTGTTTTCTTTGTTCCTTGTTTTTGTTATGTTGTTGTTGTAGAAAGGCTGGACACAATGCTGTAACAAAAGGCAAGGTAAGGTCATATCTAAGAGGTGAAGACAAACACAAAACGCTATCAAAATGGACAACATAAAAAAAAAAGAAAAGAAATAACATCAGAGTTTGCACCCTCTCATCACAGACAAGTGCAGCACTTCCTGCTGGGTAAAAGCCTAGCTTGCCACCACCCCACCACCCCCGACCTACAAGTGATGTTCAGCGAGCTTTCACCTCATCAAAGTTACCGTTCTCCGTTGAAGGGCGCCTCTCCTTCTGCGCTCTATACACCGAGGCCGCTCTCACGGTGGGTACATTGTGAGGTAAATTGCGGGTGTTCCGGAGCGCCTGAATCACACACAGCTAACAACAACTCTGAACTAGTCCTCTCGAGATTCGAGTTCCGTTTCCGCTCCGTCCTCGATAGGAACATCGGAGTTGTATTGAGCCAACCCCTGGCTCTACCTCCTCACTTACGAGGGGGCTGGAGGGGTAGGGGGGCTGGGGGGGGGGGAGGAGTGGCTACACAAGTGTCCCAGCGCGTCGCTAATAGTCTTTCATCTGCGTTACTGCTGACACAAGTGGGCATTAGCTAATGGATAAAGAGGTGTGTGTCTGTGAGGGGGGGGGGGGGGGACTGGGCAAGAGCGCACAAGTGGCTCTATCTCTGACCACTCAAGATCCATTTCCAGCATCGGTGACAATGAAAGTGCCATCCGTTGAGTCGAGCCGCGCCATGTAGGCATCAAGCACCCTTAAGATGAAGGGTGGGGAGGGGAGGGGGCGAATGAGGGTGCTGCTGGGTCGATGGAGACTGAAGAGGAGGAGGAGAGTGAACAATCAGGGGGAGGGGAGATGGAGTGGGCATCAATGGAGCAGCACTTGGACCTCAAACGAAGGATGCTAATGGATACTAATGGCGACTTCAGATATAATATGACAATGGGATCGTCGCACTCTGACGCCCATTATTCCCCGATGACGTGCGCCTCACAATATGCATCCAGTAAAGGTTTGTCACGTTTGCGGTATGCCGCTGTCGAAGTTCATCTCTGTCGAACTTGCATCGTTAAACTCGGATTGCAGCGCAGAGCCAAATTCATTCTGTTTCTGAAAAGGGCTAAGGTGTTTACATTTCCGCAGGGAAAACTAAAGGTGTGAGGGGCAAATATACTCCTCTTGAGAGGCACTGAACCGATACTACGTGACACGAGGCATCAAATGATGACAGGTGTAGGAAACACAGAGTTTCAGTGTGCAAGGCCCATACAGAGCCTCTTGGTGACACTCAATTAAAACCACTCAAAAGGGGGAAAGCTGTGCTGGCCGTGTTTGGGAATGTGGGACAAAGCTGGCGTCCAGACCGAGCCGTGCCCTCGCCTCTGGAAGAGGGGAGCGGAGAGGACGGGCTGAGGCGACAGCAGCAGGGCGGCCATTCTGTCGGCTCACGGCGGCTGACCCGGAAAATACTGCCGTCGTCATGGTGCTGATTGTCCCCCTTCCCCTCGACCACCTGTCATACTCGCCGGTGCCAACCAGCCAAGCAGCCAGCCAGCCAGCCAGCGCGTGCAGAAAACACCGCTTACGCGTGTCAGTTCGCTCGGAATCAGGGGTCTGCAGCAAACTCCAGCTCTCCTCCAGAGGACAAGTGGACTGTGACTACATTCCACTCCCTCTCACCCCCCCCACCCCACTCCCCCCCCCAAAAAAAAAAAAAGGGAAGACAAGAGAAAGGACAAGGAAGGAGAGAATGACACACCAGGTAAAAGACCCAGCTCAAGATACAATCATTCTCTCCACTATGATGACCCAAAGTTGAGACGTTTACAGCAGACCTTCTTTCTTTCATTCTCTCCTTCCTTCCGTCATTCCTTCCTTCCTTCCATCCTTTCTTTCTTTCAGTCTGTCTTTCTTTCTTTCTTTCTTTCACTAATCCAAGTTTTTCCGCCTTCATAACAGTTGACATTGCAGACTATCCTCTGAGACACTGGAATTGCATTGTTCTGCTCCTATATTAGAAGGCCTCTTCCCTTCAGGGCCGAATAATGGGGCATTGTTGCGACCTTTGACCCGCCATGATTACTGCACCACCAAACTTGAAATCGGTATTTTGGGAAGGTGCTAGGCAGGCAAACCCTCTGTCCTTAGAGGATGACCTCAATGAACAATTTGTCTTTCTACCAGCCAGTGATGATTCTCTGGACTCTGGACATCATGTTCCTGACATCAAAAAAATGGGATATCGATATCTGGGAGAGGCGCTTGGTATGCATCACCTCTGTTGTTTGTGCTCCGAGAGAGAGAGAGTGAAAAAATAAGCCTCAAGGAGCATTTGTCACTATCCACCTGGCTTCCGTGTTGTACAGGCATGGCCGACATCTTCTCTGACTTTGCGAACACGGACTCTGAATGTCTTGGCAAAAAACGGGAACCTTGAGCAATGTTACCCTTGCACTTAGGAGTGCAGAGTCAGCGATTCGGAGAGGGAGGCCCCATATGGTTTGAGGGGTCGGTCTCCCCTGGGAGAAATGATGATATGCTTACAGGTAACATCGCTTCGTCCTTCATTTTAACCTGAGTAGCCTCACTGCAATTTACCTGAGGGCTCAGAATGATACGTTCGCCCTGTCCTAGCTTTACCTCTTCCTGATTCGGCAAAAAAGTCCATCACGCATGAGCGCAGAATGTCTATCTCATTTCTCCTGAAATGATCATGTCTCTATATTCATACAGTACATACTGCATTCTCCTGTGCTAGTATCAGAATCCAAAACAATCAGGGTATAATGTTACACCTTACTAAGACACACCTTACTAGTCAGGTGTACATCGTAAACAAGAAAATGCTGACGACAACAACAACAACAACAACAACAACAACAACAGCAAAACCACCTCCATAGGGCACTGTGGTCTGTTGTCCTGACAGTGTACAGTGCCCGAAACGTCTTCACACTGTTATGTGTTCTAGAGGGGAAAAAAATCTAATACATTTCAGCCAGTGCTCCTCTTCAGGTGACTGACTGACACACACACACACACACACACACACACACACACACACACACACACACACCTGGGGTCTGGAAGTTGAGGCGACGCAGCTCCACGGGGTCGGTGGGGTGGTGTGAGGGCATCTCCTTGCTGTGCGGCAGGCTTCCTTTCCTCGCTTCCGATTCGGCACGTTTCCTGGAAAAGGGAACGCAAAAGGAAGGAACGGTCAAGTTGCATGGACAGTCAACGTGGGGGCTGAGCTCATTGGCTAGCAGCAATCGGACATTCTGAGTATGACCTCTGTGTGTGTGTGTGTGTGTGTGTGTCACGGTCACTGTCACTCATTGCTCTTTTAACAACTTCACATTCTAATACAAACGGCCTCTCTAAAGTTTCACCAGTCAGGCAAAGTGCATGCTTGCTGCGAGTCCCATAAGTCGCTCAGTAAGCAGAATGTGTAACTTAAGTGTGTCCTATCTCCATTCAATCGCCTTTCTTCTCTCCTCCAGAACAGGCTCATCAATTTACTTTTGATAAGATTACAAGGTGATATCATGGTGCATGACAAGATTTATAGATTATGAGGAGAAAATAATTACATTTGAAGATTATCTTCCTATACATAAATAATCCATAGCTTTTGACATATCTCTGTCCTTACACAACCTGATCTAAATCCTATGATCGCTGAACTATCCAATGGAGTGACCTCCAGGAATTTTATCAGGGTTAGCCCCGGTCAACACATAAAACATAATGATTACAATACCGTCACAGCGATACATTCTGCTCTGGTATATTTGGTGAAGAGCGTGCTAAGCCATCTAATTCATAGCTGGCTTTATTTAATTCTGTGTGCATTGCATTTTACAGCTAGTGATTTAGTGACAATGAAAAGATGAAAGAAAAAAACAAAACAAGTAATGTACTGAATTGACCTTTGCCCTTTTGAACTGGGAGGTGCACATACATGAGGACTAAAAAGTGAGGGGGGAAAAAAGCTGACAAAGCAGGGCAAACAGCCAGTGGGGATTTGGCTGGAGAGAGACCAAAAACATCCCACAAGTAATGAGAAATAAAAAAAAGAATGAAAAGGCTGTTGATGATGAGTCTGCTACTACCATGCCTCAGGCCTGTTTCGTGTCTTCTGATCACTGTGAATCAAAGACATGGGTGGGTGTGTGTGTGTGTGTGTGTGTGGGGGGGGGGGGGGGGGGCATGCATGGGCAGTCTGCAAGGTATCGAGACAGCAGCAGAAAAAATGTGAGAACAAACACTGTGAGAAATAGTCCCCTGGGGTGATGCTGGAGTCGGGCCAGCTCTGGTGATGCTGCCGTATAAGGCCTCAGAACAACAAGGACTACCAGAGGAATCGGAGACGAGCTGGGAACGTTATTCTTCAGAACAGGAGAAAGAAGCTGGGGCAAAGGGTTGGGACTGTGTGTGTGTGTGTGTGTGTGTGTGTGTGTGTTTATACTGTATGCGTCTACGTGCATGCATTCGTGTGTGTGTGTGTGTGTGTGTGTGTGTGTGTGTGTGTGTATACATACTGTACAGTACATATCTGTATATCAGAGTTTCTACAGTAAGTTTGCATATTGCTTCACATGTATGTGTGCATACAGCATACACGTGTGTGTGTGTGAGCGTATGCATGTAGACAGGACATTAAGTTGACGTAAAAGGGCGGGTAGAAGATAGCAGGGGACTCGACATTCCCAGAGCAATCTGAAACAGTGCGGGTGCAGAGCACGGCACAGAGGAGAGGGCAGGGAAGCAGGGAGAGAGTTGGGAGAGAGCACAGATGAAATAAGAGTACAGTACCGCTGCACATTGACTTCCCGGCCTGGGAGAGCATTGGGCTGTGCAGTCATACTGTGGGAAAAATATATCCGTTTGGTGATGATGATAGATGACTAAATGCCATTGCACAAAATAAATAAATGAATTAAACAAAATAGTGTTTGAAGCTGTTCATGCATGTACAATTTGTGGATTTTGAAAGGATATATGTAATCCTTTAAAATGGGTTTGGTTTAACGTTGGCAAGCGATAGACTGAAATAAATGTATATGGAAAATGGCAAAAAGCTTAATCGCCATATATATACTGTATATAAAACCAGACATTCGGCACTGACATGAATTATGTTTGAGTGCTCGTTTAAATACATGCTGAAATCAAATTCAAAACAGCTTGCATGTCTATTTTACTTCATCAAACCCTACCCAAACGAGGTTATCTAGATATATTCAGGTCAGGTGGTAAATGATCAAGACAAAGTGGATTTTGCAATGTACGTTTTTATGCTTCACGACTCGTGGCACTATACAGACGGAGAATAATGAAGTACCCTGAATATCGTTTATATTATAAAGATGTTTTGTATCTGCACTACTGCCAGATGTAATGTAAGGTGAACCCCGCCTGTCCATTATTCTATGGATGAAATTTTTTTGTCATGTACGTACGTAACTTGAATGTACTCATAGGCATGATGAACATGAGCATCAAGACAAACAGCAGATTAGTTCAAGTGTATGGGAGTGACGGGAGCTCACTGTGAATAACTCAAATATTGATCACAGTCAGGACTGGAGGGGGAATGAGAGGTGTGGACAGAGGGGGTGAGGGGATGAGGAGATGAGGGGATGAGGAGATGAGAGGAGAGGAGGAGAGGAGAGGAGAGGAGAGGAGAGGAGAGGAGAGGAGAGGAGAGGAGAGAAGAGGAAGGCTTTGGACTGTTTCCCATCATTTCTTACCTGTCTGGTTTGCTGTTCCAACAGTAAGCACAGAAAGGGAAGATAAAGCATTGAAATTAGCTGTCACCAATGTGTGCACTGTCATATGTCATGTCTAACAGACTCTCTCTCTCTCTTTCTCACTTTCTCTCTCTCTCTCTCTCAGTGAGAGACAGTGGTTTAACTGACACAATTATCACAGTGGTTAAAGTCTTCCAATATGCGCACGGCACGCGTTTGACTGGCAGTCGAGCGCGCATCAAAACGCTACATGAAACGTGTGATTACACCATCTTGCAGTTTCTGCCTCGGTGGCGTGCGCTGTCATCCTGTAACAGGTGCAACCGACCGGGCGTCTTTCATTCCACTCGAGCGAAAAAAATAAATAAAAAAATAACCCTCCTCAGATCTCGCCCTGCGTTTTATATTCAAATCGTTCCGCATGAATGGCTCTTTCACAAGAACAAATGAGCTCTAATCTTAGAGAATATTTAAAACGTAATTACTCAAATTCTACCTTCAAACGGCATAAAATTCCCCCACTCTTTTTTGCAACCATCGTTGTAGATAAACCTAACTTTGTAGACGAGAGAGACAGGGATAGAGAGAGGGAGAGAGACAGAGAGAGAGAGAGAGAGAGAGAGAGAGAGAGAGAGAGAGAGAGTGAGAGAGAGAGACAGAGAGACAGAGAGACAGAGAGAGACAGAGAGAGAAAAAAGTAAAAAACCCTCAGCTTTTATTTGAATTTTGCCTGGCGCTAACCAGCTTCCTGCAAACACAGCCCTGCCATGTAGACTATTGTGTGTGTGTGTGTGTGTGTGTGTGTGTGTGTGTGTGTGTGTGTGTGTGTGTGTGTGTGTGTACACACAGCCCTGCCATGTAGACTATTAAGCTCTCAGCCTGCTGGTGACAATCAGAGTGATGCTTCGGTCGCCATGGAGGCGCAATTATCCACTCTCCTCCGCCGACTCGCTCCAGCCAATGACTAACGGCCAAGCCAGACGCATAATGGACTGCAGGGGAATTAGCCAGTCTCTCTCTCTCTCCTTTTCTCTTATTCTCTCAGTCCCTCTCTCTCTTTCTCTCTCTCTCTCTGTCTCTCTCTTGTATTAGATGTGGATGCTGCATCCCATCCCATACCTACGAGTACTAGAGAGCAATTTGGTCTCTGCCAATTTAACCCTTCGTTGGCTGTAATCACTCAATGGCTGGTAGCAGAGGGGGATTTTTGACTGAGATTTCTAAGACTGCCATTTATTTTGTGTTTGTGCTGTGTCTTTGACAGAGAATGGTCCTGTATGAAGGGCTCTGTACTCATTTATAAAGGACATATTGTCATATTAAAACAGCTCTCTATCATCGTATTCACTGATCCATGGCATTCGATGAACTTTGGCATGGGCCAGGGTCTCGTCCTATCTGAAGGAGGTCCGATCTTGACAGGTAAAATATGTCACAGTTATGCGCTGCTTAAGACCACACTTGGTCTTGACATTGACTCTCTGATTACAGTGTAAATCTGCCGAAAGGATTCACACACACACACACACACACACACACACACACACACACACACACACACACACACACACACACACACACACACACACAGGTAGGACCGTGTAGCTTCTTGGTACCAAGAGGACCTCTGAGGATAGCTTCAGGGCATCTATCTGTCTCTGTCTGAGCCTGAGACTCAAACTCGACGGCTGCTTGAATTGCTCATTTCTTTTTTTTTCTCTCTTCCTCTCTCTCTCTCTCTCTCTCTCTCTCTCTCTCTTGACTGCCTGTCAAAAGCTCTTCACCGTCACTAGCCTGTGATGGCTCATAAGCACTGAGCTATAAGCCAAGAGATCACAGGCTGTCAGGAACCTTGAGCGATCAAAGATGGACACGAGACAGACATGAGTTTTTTTTTTTTTTTTTTTCCCACGCGCTCCTGATTGAGAACGTTGGGAGAGAT
>NC_085009.1:23180475-23182975 GCF_963854185.1 Sardina pilchardus
TCTTTTAAGCCTTTCAAAAACACCATACTGCGAGAGAATGAGAGAGGGTTTTTGTTATTGTGTGTGTACTGTATGTGTGTGTGTTTGTGTGTGCTCGAGTATGTGTGTGTGTGTGTGTGTGTGTGTGTAGGCCTTTTGTGTGTGTTTGCGTGTCTGTGTGTCTGTGTGTGTGTGTGTGTGTGTTTGGGCAAGTTTGTGTGTGTGTTCGTGTGTGTGTGTGTGTGTGTGTGTGTGTGTGTGTGCTCGTGTGTGTGTGTGTGTGTGTGTGTGTGTGTGTGTGTGTGTGTGTGTGTGTGTGTGTGTGTGTGTGTGTGTGTGTGTGTGTGTGTGTGTGTGTGCGTGTGCGTGTGCGTGTGCGTGTGCGTGTGCTTGTGTGTGTGTGCGCACGCATGTGTGTGTGTGTATGTGAGAACTGTGTCGCGATCTGGCTTGGAGCGGAATCCTTGGCCGAATGTCACGGTTGGACAAAGGCTTGTTTTGCTTTTACTCTGGGAAATAAAATGGGGGCTGGCTATATTTGGCAGGGCAAACAATCTGTGTGTATTTGTTCAGGGGAATGTGCTTTAGAGGGTCTTCAGAGAGAAGGCTATGACAGGGGCATCTCTCTGCTGAGGAGGGTGTAATGTCTGAGAAATAGAGATAACAAGATATAGATAGATAGATAGATAGATAGAGAGAGAGAGAGGTAGAGAGAGAGAGAGAGAGGCTGACCAGCAGGGCTCAAATGTTAGCATCTTCCTAGTCCTTCTACCAGTTGAGTGGAAGGCCCCCAATTCCAAATGACCAGTACAGTGTTTGATCTTTGCTGTTTGGGTTAAGAACCAGGCCAGGAGGAGGGAGGGGGGAGGAAGGGAGAGAGAGCACTTTGCATCTGTAAAAGTACTTAACACCTCCGGGTCTGAGGCCTTTCAGACACTCTGAGGCAGTTTGCTACCACTTGAGAGTTAGAAGTTTGTTGTCTAACTGAAAACATCCATGCAAAAGTGATACATATGGTTTTAATCTAGAAGTCCTAAGCAATAAGAGAATGAGAGTGAAGTGAATGTAAAGAAATCAGTTTTAGCAGGATAGTTCCTATGGTGGAGGGTCACCACATGGGGGAGGGGGGAGGGGTGGTAACTTTTCTGTCATCTTGGAATTCAGCAAAGATGGCAGCGTGTTACTGATGCAGTGTGTTTACGCTGATCATGGAGACTGTTGCTAGTGTGTTGTTGCGGCGTAGTGTGTTGCTGATGCAGTGTGTTTACGCTGAACATGGAGGCTGCTGCTAGTGTGTTGTTGGCTGCAGTGTGTTGTGTTTACGCTGAACATGGAGTCTGCTGGAAGGCTAGTTCTCCACTCCACTGAAGGGCAGACGGCATCACAGGAGGGAGCCAATTCGTCATTGATCAGCTTTTCAGAGTGCTTTTCAAGTGACATTCCTGTAGTTCATCTCTGCTTGATGGGTGTGTGTGTGTGTGTGTGTGTGTGTGTGTGTGTGTGTGTGTGTGTGTGTGTGTGTGTGTGTGCGTGTGTGTGTGCGCTTGTGTGTTTGTGTGTGCATGTGTGTGTGTGTGTGTGTGTGTGTGTGTGCGCACTTGTGTGTTTGTGTGTGCATGTGTGTGTGTGTGTGTGTGTGTGTGTGTGTGTGTGTGTGTATAGACGGCTGTTTGGCAGCTGGCTTTCGCTCAGAGGCTGTGGAACAGTCTGATAATGTCTTCAATCATCACTGCAGCCTGTCCTGTCAGACTGGCTAAATCGAGCTGCCCTTGAGCAAACTCTGAAAAGGTGAGTGCCGATATTGACAAACAAATAAATTGTGCTTTGCTCTGTTCTGTTTAAGGTCTCCGTGTGTGTGTGTGTGCGTTCCTGTGTGCATGAGCGAGAGTGAGGGCGAGAGAGAAGGAGAGAAAGAGAGAGAGAGAGAGAGAGAGAGAGAGAGAGAGAAAAAAAAGAAAGAGAGAGAGAGAGAGAGAGAGAGAGAGAGAGATAATCCTTTGAATTTGACAAATTTGACCACGGCCACATGCTACAATGCTCCTAAGGGCTAAACTCACCCTCATGCGGTGACCTCTCTGTATTATTCAATGAGGAAGCAGCACTCTAAATGCCTAATGTGTTTATGCTTATGTTTCCGGTCCTTAACAGACGTTATTTGTCCGAGGCGATTTACAATAAAATGAATGGAAAGTACATTCAATTTCAAATGTAAACGGAAGGCCAAGATAGCCGACGGTCATCAGAGGACCACGAGTGGACGAGAGGTGACAAAGAGCATGGTGTGTGTCCAATCAGTGTCCTAAGGTTCAGACCAAAGATTCGCGACGAGACGAGCCACAACATTCTAAGACCTTGCAACTGCGACCAAACATGTCGAATGCTTTGCCATGGCTTGTGACAGCTTGCAACTACGAGCAACATCTAATCCACGTCGCTGCAACTCTCGTCGCGTCGGGAGTCTTTGGTGTGAATCGGGCCTAGTAGGCAGTGTGAGGGATTTCAATTGAATTCTGGCCGCTAT
>NC_085009.1:23187975-23212975 GCF_963854185.1 Sardina pilchardus
AAAGCCTTCCCAGCCACCACAAACACCACCCGCCCAGTCACCTGACTTTCTCGCGTGTGTGTGTGTGTGTGTGTGTGTGTGTGTGTGTGTGTGACCACTCCCTCCCCTCACCTGACTTTCTCGGCGGTGTGCACGGCGGGCAGCTGCACGGTCACCATGCCGTCGGAGTTGGTCTTGCCCACGAGCATGTGTGTGTGTGTGTGTGTGTGTGTGTGACCACTCACTCCCTCACCTGACTTTCTCTGCGGTGTGCACGGTGGGCAGCTGCACGGTGACCATGCCGTCGGAGTTGGTCTTGCCCACGAGCGCGGGCTTGGTGTGTGTGTGTGTGTGTGTGTGTGTGTGTGTGTGTGACCACTCCACTCAACTCACCTGACTTTCTCGGCGGTGTGCACGGCGGGCAGCTGCACGGTCACCATGCCGTCGGAGTTGGTCTTGCCCACGAGCGCGGGCTTGGTGCGCAGGATGTCGGGCGCCGTCATGGCGGTGACGCGGTGCTGCAGGCCGCCCGCGCTGTTGCCCCGGTTGGTCAGCAGGAAGGAGTACTGCGTCTCCGGCTGCAGGCTGGTGATCAGCTTCTGGGTCAGCCGCCCGTCCACCTCCACGCTCTGCCCGTTATCGTAGAGGATCTGCAGGAGGAAGGGATGGAGGGAGGGATGGATGGAGGGATGGGGGGTGAGGGAGGGAGGGAGGAGAGGGAGGAAGGAGGGCGGGAGGGATGGAGGAGGAGAGGGATGGATGAAGGATGGAGGGATGGAGGGAGGAGGGAGGAAGGGAGGGAGGAGGGGAGGGATGGAGGGGGGGTGAGGGAGGGAGGGAGGAGGGGAGGGATGGAGGGAGGGAGGAGGGAGAGATGGAGGAGGAGAGGGATGGGGGGATGGATGAAGGATGGAGGGATGGAGGAGGGAAGGGATGGATGAAGGATAGAGGGATGGAGGGAGGAGGGAGGAGGGAGGGGAGGGGGGATGGAGGAGGGGAGGGATGGAGGGGGGAGGGATGGAGGAATGGATGAAGGATGGAGGGAGGGAGGGAGGGGGGATGGAGGGATGGAGGGAGGAGGGAGTGGGGTTCATATGGGGATAGCTCAAGGCTGATGCTGCTTTACTCATTATGGCCTGCTATTATATGTTCAATGTTCAATAATAAAACAGCGTTTATATCAAAAACATGGACGCTTTAACATTTCATGAACTAAAAGAGAGGAATGCCATCTGTATAAACAATAGGAAGATCGTAGAGTTGCTGCAGGAGAGTTACAAGAAGAGTGACCTTGGTTAAAATTTTAAGTCTGATCATACTGACCATATAATGCTTTATGATATGTAGGGAACAAAACACATGCTAAACAGGAACTTGTAAGTCATATGGGAAAATATTGATTCCAAGTTCAAACAAAAAACCCATCATTTGAAAGGGCAAATAAAACAAATGTAATGTTACTCATATAAACAATAGTGGACTGAAACCAAAACTGTTTATAATGTTACTCATATAAACAATAGTGGACTGAAACCAAAACTGTTTATAATGTTACTCATATAAACAATAGTGGACTGAAACCAAACCCCCCCCCCCCCCCCCTCCCAGGATACACACTCCCGTTCTCTCCCGTGACTTACGGTGAACGGCTGAGCGGCGTTGTAGTTGTCCGGAATGTCCCACGTCAGCAGCACCGACGTCTTCGTGGCGGCTTTCACATGGAAATTTTTTGCAAACACTGCTAAAAGAAAGGGGGTGCGGAACGGTTTAGACACGAGAACAACGTTTACGGTACGAGAGGAGTCGAGAGGAAGCAGGACAGGGGGGAGCAGCACAACAGACACGTCTCTCAACTTGAACTGCGAGGGTTTGGCTGCTTCGCTGGGTGGGTGGTGTACTGTAGGTGGTGTGTGGGTGGTGAGTGGGTGGCGTAATCCAAGGCTTACCTGTGCCACGCCTCATCCAGGCCTCTCACCTGACACCTTAGTCTCTACCTTGCACTGACTCACTTCCTTACCTGGATTGAATAGTCCAGCATCTGTTTGGCGTTTTGGCTCCAACCGACTGGACTTACAGAGTATCATACAAAGACCTTATAAAACCATTATGACAAATCTGTCTACCTTGTTTACTTGTGGTTTTCTGTTTATCTTTACGATTGCTTGGAATAAACACAAAAATGAAAAAAACGATACGACACACTCGTTACATAACAGAGCTAGGCTCCTGATTGCACCTTTCTAATGAACCCTTATATCTTATGGAAAGCTGCTGAACTGAATTGAGATGGAGCACAGACAGTTGAAGAAGAAGAAGAAGAAGAAGAGGGACATGTCATCGTGTTGGTGACTGAAGAGGAACAGGAAACAAAGAGGTCAGGGATGTGTTGACACTTTTTTTGGGGCAATTTTTGCAGGAAGAGGGGGATTTGTGTTTTTTTGTTGTTGCTCTGCTTTTGGGTTGGGGGAAAAAGAGGTGGTGGAGGTGGTGGTGTTGGCGGTGTTGGTGGAGGTGGTGTTGTTGGTGGTGGTTCAGGGGCGGGGAAACGGTGTTTCCTACCTTGATCGACGGGCTGCGTTCTGAACTGGACACTGGGGCTATAGGGGCCGGGGCCCTTGCTGGAGAAGGCACACATTTTGATATCGTACGTGGTGTCGGCGCGCAGGCCGTCCAGAGTCACGGCGGACTCGGGCGCCTTGATGAAGAGCTCGGACGGGCTCTGCGGGCTGTTGATGTCCTTGTACTGCAGCGCGTACTTCAGGATGGCGCCGTTGCGCTCGGCCAGCAGCACGGGCTGCCAGCTCACCTGGATGGTGGTGGCGGTGGCCACGTCGGCGGCGATGTCCTGCGGGTAGCCGCTGGGCACCGCCTCGGACGTGCTGATCTCCTTGACCGTCTCCTCGCCGAAGCCCACCTTGTTGCGGGCGGACAGGCGGAAGACGTACGAGGCGCCCTTGTGGATCTCCTTGGTGGTGTAGTGGTTCTCGCGCTCGGGGAACTCGATGACGGTCAGCGGCTCGACGTCCTTGCGGCCGAAGCGCAGGCGGTAGCCGAGGAGGGTGCCGTGCGTGTTGGGCGGCGGGTGCCACTGGAGGAGGGCCGTGCCCATGTTGGTGGCACTCACCATAAGGCGCGGGCGCTCGGGAACTGGGCGAGAGAGAGAGAGAGAGAGAGAGAGAGAGAGAGAGAGAGAGAGAGAGAGAGAGAGAGAGAGAGAAAGAGAGAGACAAAAATAATAATAATATTTGAATATGAACAAATGAACCCATACATGAAGAAGAAAGAAAGACAGACAGACAGACAGGAAGAAAGAAAGAAAGAAAGAAAGAAAGAAAGAAAGAAAGAAAGAAAGAAAGAAAGAAAGAAAGACAGAATGAAAGAAAGACAGAAAGAAAGAAAGACAAAATGATAGACCATTGAGTGTGAGACAATGATTTCAAATAACAAGGATGTTTTCCCTTTACGGCATACAGTAGCATGTACAGGTCAGTTGCCCTTTCTCTTGAGTGTGCTTATTAAATGCATACTATCTGCTATAAATGATAATCCCATATAACTGACAATACCATGAAGTCCCTTCATCACATGACCATGGTCAAATTAACGCCTTCACTTGCATTTCTACCATCTACCACTGAGTGGAAACTCTATCTACCGTATTTTGTGGACTATAAGGCGCACTTAAAAGCCTTTCATTTTCTCAAAAAAAGACAGTGCGCCTTATAATCCAGAGCACCTTATATATGGAATAATTCAGGACCTCAAATTGATTTTGTGTGATACACGGCGCTCTGTCAAAATGTTATTGTGAACGTGTTTGATAAAGTTTGACTGGCTGACTTATCGCTTTCGCTTCATGCGCCTTATAGTCCGGTGCGCTTTATATATGAAAAAAGTTTTATATATGAAAATATGTCATTGACAGTGCGCCTTATAATCCAGTGCGCCCTATAGTGCGGAAAATACGGTAGTTTAATAAGACCTTGGGTAGGGAGAAGTTGGCTAAGGAGACTGGCAGGGCCTGGGTCAAACAGTAGAGTTCCATAACTTATTCCGTAGCTGTAATTACAGAGCTAATGCTATGATGGCTTTCGCGGACGAGCAGACGAAACGAAATTACTTCAGTGGCTCTCAATGTCGTTAAGCACGCCACCGATCAAGCCTTCCTCATTTCACCTCCTGAAGGCATCGATGAAAACAAAGCGTTTTTTTTGCCGACCATTACACGAACAATAACACCATGCCTGCCATGTCCATTTAGCGATTTTCTTCAACCTCCCTTCGGCCCAGTCTGTGACACTAACTTCCATCAGCTTCCCCCGCTCTCTTTGTGAGTGGCTCCATGTCATTGTGCTGGCTGAGTGGAATTGCTGTCATAATTGAGAAAACGATTAAAGCGGCTGTCTAATATTGGCTTTGGGGATATATGTGTGTGTGTGTGTGTGTGTGTGTGTGTGTGTGTGTGTGTGTGTGTCTGTGAGAGGGGTGGGGGCTGCTGGGGCAAAGCTCAGCTTGACATACTAATTGCGGGTCCATCCATGGAGGAACGGTCAATAGTAGCAATGTGTCTGATAAAAGGGTCACATCTCTGTCCCTCTCTGTCCTCTATGTCCAATTTAAAGCACACAGTTTAGACTGGCCGAAGAGTACCGTAAAACTGTTTTTAAGGTGCAATATGCAACATTACAGTACTTCATGGAAAAAAATATTAGCGTTAGTGTTTTTTTTTTTTTTTCTCTCCCTTTTTAACTGGGTAAATAAACAAACAACAAACAAACAAACAACAGACAAGACAAACAGAGTGGAGCAGCTCTCCTACCTGCACCCATGGTGGTGACCAGCTTGGGCTTGCTGCGCGCCCCGTCGCCCTTGGTTGTGTAGGCAGCTACGGTGACGGAGTACGTGGTCTCAGACAGCAAGTCGACAAGGACCATCTCCTGTGGAACACAAGCAGGGTTAGGAGGGAATGGACTCATGACGTGTGTGTGTGTGTGTGTGTGTGTGTGTGTGTGTGTGTGTGTGTGTGTGTGTGTGTGTGTGTGTGTGTGTGTGTGTGTGTGTGTGCTTGGACATTAATACGTGGGAGGGACTGCATCATGGAGTGGGTTAGGCAAGCACTTCAAACGGTGTTGCTATTTTCACCTCCATATACACACAGACTGGCGGGCCCTTGAGTCATTCACAAACACATCTCACTCAAACCCCTTCACAAACTCCTTCCAATGAGCTCTCAGCCTAAACACTGTAACAATGGAGTGGATTTGTTTTTCCAAAATGGGTGGAAAAATGGGTGTTGCTTCCCACAACCTCATCCTCTTGATTGATCACGCACTGCATGATTCACTGAGTGCAGTCTGTTTTGCTAGTCAGCTAAAAGAACAAAGCGATACACAGCTCCTGAAACTACCATGCTGACTAACGCTATGTTCGTTTACTTTTGTTGGTTTTAACATAAAGGACCCTCATTTCAATGACAAGCATTGAAGTGCAAAATCTAAGGTCTACATTACAGTATGTTGATTTAAAAAATCTATTTGCTAAATTTCTACCATGAGCAAGATCCTATACACAAACATCTGTGGGTTCGCTCAACTCTCAATGCTCCCACATGACACACGCAATAGGTCTAGATCATGCGCAAAACATGGCTGGTTTCCTGACTGACTTTGCTACCTTGCCTGCCATTTAAATACCGACCCAAAGAGTAAAGAAAGAAACTCTGAGAGTGAGTATAAGTAACAGACAGTGTGAGTATGCATGATGTGTTCCTCCTTGTGTATGCATGTAGGTGGTATAATCACACTCAAGAGTTACTCACATGTTCGGTGGAATCATCATATTCCCACTGACCATGATTGGAGAGGTGGAGCAGTAGGAAGGGGGGGGGGGGGCAGAAAAAGAAGACAAATTCACAAAAGGCAAGTTACAAAATCAACAATCAACAAAAACAAACAACAACAACAACAAAACAACGATGAGAAACAAAGCTTTAAAAAAAAAAAAAAAACGAGGATCAACTGACACTAAATTTTGTAAAGTGCTGTGCTACATTCTACAGTTTTTTTACGGTTTTGTAAAGCAGGAGTGTTTTATCATGTTTTATTTAGCATGCACTGTGCTTAATAGTGTACTTGCGTCGACAATTGCAAAAGTGGATATATTTACAAATAAACAAAATGATAGAAGGCAGCATTTGCATTATGACTTTGGCCCATTACTCTTGATAAGAAGTCATTTCAATTTCACGTCAAAGCCGTGCTATGCAAGAACAGAGTAGAATGCTTCAAATAGCTCACCGGAGAGCCATCTTAAGATTATGTGTATAGTGTGCATATCTTTCCAGCCTAATTTGCCCCATCCCTTGTAAAATGCAATCAGGCCGTGCTCAGTAACACGAACAGATTCCATCACGGTTCCCATTTCTTTGCATTTACATCATGTCGACGTGGCCACGTTGGTGACAGCTCGAGGTAATGAGAACGTCTACCGGCATTCGTATAGAAGCAGCTCACCATCCCCTTCCATTCCATCAATGCAGTGTTATTCTCATTTCCCGATCCCACCCTCATCCCGCAGAAATGGAGAGAAGCTTCTGTCTTTCACAGTTCAATACGTGCAAAGCGAACATTGATTTCATTCTTCCCTGCTTTCAATTTTCTCCCCCCTCCCTTTCATTGTTAATCAAAGGAGTAACTTTTCGCCCCGCTGTTGAGATTAGCAAGGGGACGTCTATCATTGCGACTATAAACAGACCAAAACAAAAGAAGAAAAAAAAACAAAGAAAAACAAAGACAGAGGAAGAAGAGAGAGAGAGAGAGAGAGAGAGAGAGAGAGAGAGAGAGAGAGAGAGAGAGAGAGAGAGAGAGAGAGAGAGAGAGACAGACAGAAGTGAGACGACGACGGTGAGACCACCTACCTGAGCATCGTCTATCAGGATGTCCTTGATCACCGGCTGTCCCATGGCCTCCCCATTTTGCATCCTGACATAGTGCACCTGGTACCCGCGGATCTGCCCGTGCTGTCTGTTGGACACCGGCGAGCGCCACATCACTTTTATTGACGTGGAGTTGACGGGCTCCACCTCGACTTTGCGAGGGGGGCCACTTGGCACTGGAGGAACCATGGAGGATAGAAAGAGACAGGTCAGGATTAAAGAGCCCTCGGGCCCCCCCTACACCCTTACGTTACGTTACGCTACGTTACACCCCCCCTCCTCCTCCTGGAAGCCCAACTCCCAAGAGCCAAAACAGCAGCAGTGACAAAAAAAGAAAAGCAAAAAATATCTACAAAAGGGTAGGATACTGTAACGAGTACTGTATGACATTGATATTTCAACAATGGCAAGGAAAAAAAAATCTAAGCAACCCCAAAAAAGGTCTTACCACTGACTCATGTTTTTTTTTTTTTTTTGCTTTTTTTTAATTGTTTTTTTTAAAGACATTAAAAAATGGTAGTAGTGGATTAAAAACATGGAATAAAAATGTATTTGGTAAAATAGACAAAAAGGAGCCAAAATAGAGGCGCTTCAAAAAAAGTTTTGAAGCGCCATCGAAGAATTTGGCTATGAAGGCGTTTGGAGAAAAAGTGAAACGAAAAAAGGGGGGGAAAAAAAGAAAATGCTACCATGGGCCATTCCTTCCATAGAGTATGTTTCCCACTGTCGAGTAACTGGGCAAGTTTCAGAGGCATGTTTCAAACAGTCCAATTAGAGAATGTCTAGCAAAAAAGAAGAAGAAGAAGAAAAATCTTCATAAAAAAAATGTTTAGGGTGAAGAAAAAAAAAATCAAAAATCAAAAATGACAGTTGGGAGAGTTGGAAGAGTTTAAGGCCAGAGCCAGGCATTGGTTGCGGGGAAAAATATGCCATATCTTGTGTTGAAACTGAGTTCTTCAATGACAGCACTGGTAAAAAAATCAAAAATTGTATTTACAAAACAAAAAGCTCTCTATAGACCTTGGGGTCCAGGTTAGTACTAATTGATACTGAAGCAAGATAAAAGTAGCTGTTAGAAAAGTAGGGGGATGCAAGTTAAAAGGGGGGAGTTTGCTGAGGGAGGATTCGGACTGGTTCTAAGACTGGCAGAGTGTGGGAGGTTAGGTGCGGCTAGCAAGTGTTTGGAGAGGGGCATTTGGGGCAGGTTTGCAGAGGGGCAAGCAGGCAAGTAGGACATACCATCCTCCTCTGTTCGGATGAGTTGGGGCAAACTTTCGGGGCCCTGTCCTACGTCTGTGTGGGCGGTCACTGCCACGCGGTACTCTGTCCATTTTTCCAAGTTTTCCAAGAGGTACTGGGTGGTTTCCGGGGGTATGTCCGAGATTTGCCTTGTGGCCAAGTCCTCTCCTTCTGTGGCGGCATACTGGATGGTGTACTTGGTAATGATTCCATTTTGAAGTTCCATGGGGGGTGGCCGCCAACTTACCAGAATGTTGGTGGAACCCTGGCTAGAGCACTTGACATCCTGAGGTGGAGCGGAGGGTTCTGATTGGAGGGTTGAGTTGAATCCAGCAAAGGTTTGCCATTTGATTGGATGAGCCATATCCGGGTTGGGATGGTGTAAATATTTCATTTGATTGTTTGTTTGTTTGTTTGTTTGTTTGTTTTTTTCAAGGTGGGATTCAGAGAGGGGTTGAAGTGGCAGATTTTTTGTTGTTGTTTGTTTGTGGTAAGGATGATGGTGGGAACGCACAAACACAAAAGAAAAAAGGAGAAGGGAAAATAAATGGATAATAAAATGAAGACAAAACACAAGGACCAAACTCATGTGTTAAGCAAAATGGTGTTGACAGAAAACAAGGTTTCACATATTAGGATGGAGAAAAATGTCAAAGACCAACAACTTGGATTTCCAATGGAGATCAACAGAATAAACTCACATGTTGAAAATGTATGGATGAGATGAAACCTTCACAATATAAAACCTACCTTTGCCTACTTTTCTGTGTATCTAAATTACCCTACTACACCTATAAATACCCTTCATAATATAAATTAATACTTCTATATAAACCCATTAGAGACTAAAAGTACATCAGAAATGTTTTATAACCCAAATCAAAAAGAAAATATTATTTGAATATACAAATTACAAATATTTCAAACATTTTTTTTTTCCCAAGCAGTTACCATCAATCCAAAACCATAAAGGTTGATGTTATCAGCTCTCTTAGAGTTGAAAATGTAGTGTTGCTCACCAACCTTTCCGAAGCCTGTTGGTTTGTGGTAAAAGCCTGCTAGCACGACAAGAGACTGCTCCGAGGAAGCAAGACTGAAGTGTAACACTCTCAATGCTACATCATGCAAATGCTAATAGCTAGCCTGTGTCACATTCCCACTATGGTACATACTGTTAGCATCTTGCATGGGCTTTACCTACCGCCATCGGCAAACTTGACTGCAGGATCTACAGTAGTTCTAGTCCTGATACTTACCTGTTTCTATATCACCTTTGCATTACTGCAGACAACCCCAGATTTATATTCAAATGTGTCAACATATACATAACTATGGTACAGGATCTTTGTAGATTAACTTGTTTGGTTTGGTTTAAGAGTATTTTCAAATAGAAATTGATTGTCATCTGTGAGTTTCCAAGTTATAAATCTGAGGTCCTCTTGAGTGCAATATGTTGGTTTTACAGTCACTGCATTTTGCATTTGAGCTTTCCATAACTATTTACATAGTTTCATTTTTGGCATCAAGAAACCAGGGGAAAAAGGAGTGCGAGTGTTGATTACTGCACTACTACACTGTTTCAGTTCATTACAGTGGCCCCTTTGAATAGATGCAGAAAGCCCAATCGCAATATGCGAGCAGGGTTATTGTGGCTGACATTGGAAGTCAAAAGACAAGGCTCTTTTTCCTGATAGGCTGATTTCGCCCCTTTCCCTAATCAAATGGAAGAGTGTCAGATCATTGTAGGAGAGCAAATGAATAATTCAGGCCTTTTGTTATTGGTCCGTGTCAAAGATCTAACTCGTCAAAAAAAGCAGCAGCAACAGCAGACTGGAAGCCGGAGTAAATGAGGTGACCTTGTCGATTGACTTTTTCCTCGCCATGGCCACTGGCGGCGTCCACACACACACCAACACACCCCTGCTCATGGTATGTGAGCATGGTGTGCGGGCCGTACGACCTTCAAACGTCTGGGTCTGGCCCAAGACGCTTCAAAGTGATTCCATTTTCGAAAACACCAGCCAGTCTGGTCTCCCGCTCGTTAGCTTAGTCCAGAGCTAGTGCCATCTTAGGGCTTTTAAATGCTTTCAAACATGGAACTGAATATAATATAATGTATTATCATAAAATATAACATCTTTTTTTAAATATAAATTTGAAGTATTTTTTTTAAATATAAATTGTTATAAATTGCTTTTTTTCAATAGGTTTCTGTCTGAGCTGCCTGTGTTGGTCGACGTCTGAGCGGTGGAAGGAGACCTACGTGTCTGGGGCGTCTCAGCTGAGATCTCGTTGGTGTAGGCTCCCACGCCGTGCTTGCTGCGCGCCGCGAGCTGGAACGTGTAGGTGCTGAAGGGCTTCAAGTCCTTCAGCAGGTAGGTGGTCGTAGGCTCAAAGCTCACCCGCTTCTAGAGGAAAAAGAGGGGGGAAAGGATTTGTTGTTTGAATGTCTTTGCTGTGAGGTCGAAGTCAGTTTTCTGGTACATAAATGCTTTAGGGGTGTGTGTGTGTGTGTGTGTGTGTGTGTGTGTGTGTGTGTGTGTGTGTGCTAGTCTCACGCAATAACATTTTATACGATTAACGCTAAGGCCAGCAAGTAGAACTGCTAGTATTATTGCAAATTGTGTATCTTTGATTCATTATATTCCATAAAATGTGAATGCATAATATTTGCTGAAATGCACATTCTCTTAATATTACAAATATAAGTGCATTTCCAACTGGACCTCTGATTTTTTGTTTGTCTTAATGCGTTTATCACTTTATTGTGAGGCTGCATTCGGTATAGATATAGGTAAAAAATGGAAAATGGCAAAAGTGGGTGGTAAATATAATTTAGAGCGCATCTCTCGATGGGGTCACAGGCTGGTTAACGGCCTTATTGTTCCTAGATGTGTGGAGAGCGAATCGATGACATGCCTCTTCCTTCTCGTCCTTCTTCCTGTACAGCAGCTCATAGCCCATAATTTGATTGTCCTGTCCGTTCTGAGAGGGCGCTACCCAAGACAGCAGGACGCTCGTCTCAGACTTCGCCTCCGCCTTGAAGTCCGTCGGCTGGGATGGAACTGAAAGAAGGAAAAAAAGGGGGGGGGGGGAAGAAAAAAAAAGAAGTGAGTTGAAGGGATATACAGTTTAACTGGTAACCGCACGGCTGCTTATTTCTTTTTATTATGAATTGAAATGCATGCGCTGTCGTTTCTTGCGAATCAAATCGGGGCATTACACAAAGGCAGTACTGCGGGGCAGAGGGAAACTTGGCGCTGCGCTGCGCTTTGAGATTACAATTGTTTACGGCTGTGGTCAAAATGAAAAGAGCCATTTATTTTTTCTCAGCTCAGTGTGAGTGAGAGAAAGAAAATGATAGAGAAGGAAAGAAAAAAAATAAATAGAGGGGGGGAATTACAAAAAAAATCAGACACTGTGAGAAAAAGAAATAAAGAAAGAGAGAATGAAAGAAAAGAAGAATAAAGAAAGAAAGTGAGAAAAAAAGAAAGAAAGAAAGAAAGATTGTATCAAGAGCAAAAGGTGAGAGAGGAAGAGAAAAACAGACTGAGAGAGGGAGAGAAAGAGAGAGAAAGAAAACAGGAGGATACACCTGCAAGGCATGTTGATCTCACCTCCTGTTTTGGTGATAATCTGCAGGTCTGAGGACAGTGGTCCGTCGCCCACTGACGTGTAGGCCAGCACCTTGATGTAGTACGTCTTGTTCGGCGTCAGGTTCTGGATGGTGAGGAAGTTGGAGGCCCGGACGATCTGCTTCTCCCACTGGTTGACCTGCTGCGTGGGCTCGCTGGTGTAGTAGACCCGGTAGCCCATGATCTGCCCGTTGGCCTCCTCGGGCTCGTCCCAGTGGATGATGGCCGTGGTGCCGCTGAGCATGCGGCCTCGGACCTGCCGCGGAGCCGTGCTGGGCGCCTGCTCGGCCGTCTTGGCCTCGATGGCGTCGCTGGACGGCCCGCGGCCGATGTTGTTGACCGCCACCACGCGGAACTCGTAGTCGGAGTACGGGCTGAGGCCGCCGACGCTGTAGCGGGTGGTGGCCACGCCGTCGATCTCCTTGTACGGGTCCTCAGAGTTCTTGGACTTGTGCTGGATGATGTAGTAGGAGACGGGCTCGGGGTTGCCTGAGTCCCAGGTGAGGGTGATGCTGGTTGCCGTGCGCTCGGTTACCACGGGGACCCCCGGAGGCTTGGGCAGAGCTGGAGAATCAAAGAAAAACATACAAGAGTTATTTAAGAATGAACCTAGGGCTGTGTCCCAAACCGCATACTTCCATCAGTACACTGCTAGTGTGCACTGCATTGTGCCCACTTTTCAATTTTCACTATTCCAAAACAACTAGCACACTTTTGTTTATTCCTTTACTCCCATGTTGAACACAAATGTAAACACATTGCATTGGACAAAAAAAAAAAAAACTGTACATCAGTTCAATTTCACAAATGGGAGTGAGACTAAATGCAACAAATGCGGCAACCCAAAACACACACTTCCCTTAATCATTCCTAACCCTGTGTTGTCTGGGCGATCATAAAACAGCACTGCTCGATATAAGCCCAGCGGTGCAGCTTTCACTTCAAAGGCACAGTAAAGAAAAGCATGGGCTGGAATAACACGCCGGGGCTAACGTGGTGACAGTTACATTAGCATTCCTACATCATGTACCGCCTGTATGCTCCCGGGAGATGTTTTCACCGAAGGTCGTAGCATGGAGCGCTCCCTTTTCTCGACAGCCAGAACGAGAGAGAGAGACACAGCTACGGGGGCACACCCTTCACACGCTTACTATGTAAATGGAATAAAAAATAAATAAAAAAAATAAGCAGACACCAACTGCTTGTGTGGTTCCCCCAGCGACCACCTCAGACAGGCAAGTCGTGGCATCTCTCTTGGTTTAGCACCGCTTTTCAATTATTCACAGGCCTTCAATTTACTGCTTTAATTTCCACAAACAACATAATGGGCCAGTGAGATAGGAGGTCTGGGCGCTTAGTTTGCCTCACAGGGCCATCTCACAGTGGCTGCTTGTGGGAGCGTTGGGTATATTTTGACTCCAATCCCCCTCTTGTTATGTCTTCAGCAGACAGGGAAACATGAGACAGAGTGTGGGAGTGGGAGGAGAGCGGCAGAACCTTCCGGAGTTTACCGGCTGCCAAGGAAAGCGCAGAGGCATTAACCTTTCATTCGAAACACATCGACGTCTTTGTAAAGTATGAAAGTGATATCAAATGAAAAAACAAAAAAGCAGAAAAATAAATAAAACGAAAGAAGAGAAAACACAAGGCCCAAATCACAGGCTAAACATTGCTTTGATTCCTTTCGGCCTGCTGAGATCTGACTGAATGTGTGTTGAAAGGTAAGAGCTTCAACGCTAACTGCGCTAACGCCTTGCCTCTGCGGTAGCCCTGTTAGCTTAGCCGTTTCACAAACACAGGGCTCTCTGCACTTGGCAGTGGTCGCTGTTCTGTAACAGGAAAAGCCTTTTTTCATGCGTGCCAAGCCCAAGCTCGTAACAAATTGAACAGGCAGATGGGGGATCTGTGTAGAAACGTTTGAAGTGACGGAAATGGCCTCTCCTACAGGGGACAATCTGGTGGCGTGGAAATCTAATTCATACACTCAAAGGTTTTTTTGCCACTAATTTTGATCGGAAAAAGCTATCTTTGTGTGCAAAAGCCCATCCAGCCATGCTTTATCGCATCCAGAGTGACGGTCAGGTGAATTCTCAGATCGATCTGGACATCAACTCCCTCATGAACATTGCATGCCTTGCTATTTATTTAAACTACCACCCAAATATGACTAGCTTTGCTAGCACAACCATTATCATCCAGATATTAGCTATGTTAGCACAAACACATTTAGACAAGTTCCTGAACTGTTTGAAATGAATGAAAGTTAAGAAACTTGTTTAAGGGTATCTCAAGAAACAATTTGAAAACTCAGCTTATAAGATTCATTAGGTAGGCTACAGAAACAACTGGTAGGGTATTCACAAAATACAACCTAAAGGAACTGTCTTGGCTGAAAACCCATCCAGATTGACATGACAAAACGTAGGCTAGTCAGTGTTGCCAGATTGGGTTGACTGATTTCCGCCCAATCACCCCGCCGTCTTCAGCAAAAAAACGCCCGATGACGTTTTTCTCATAGAGAACCATTGAACTCAAAATGTTATTTACCCGCCTACAGCTTATTTCCCCCCGCCGAACGATATAAAAGAAGCCCAATTGGGCGGGCACCCGCCCAATCTGGCAACACTGAGGCTAGTTCACATCGGTAGGCTACCTTTGACGGTGATCTGAGCCATGGCCTCGATGACGCCCAGCGTGGACATGGCCACGCAGGTGTAGTTGGCCGACTGCACCACGTCGGTGAGCTCCAGCACGTTGCGGCCGATGGGCATGTCGTCCTCCGGGGTCAGGTCCTCGGAGCCCAGCATCCACTTGACGTAGGGCATGGGCGAGCCCACCGCCACGCACGTGATGTTGACGCTGCCGCCCGGCATGATTTCACTGTCCGTCGGAGGGATGGAGAAGCGAGGAGGAACCCGACGCACTGGGGGGGGGGGAGAGAGACACAGCACAGGCGACGGTGACGCGACAGCTCCAGGAGGAGTTGGGGAGCATCCAGCACCCATATACAGTAATGGCCGGGTTTCCCAAAATAGTTAAGAAGCTCTTAAGTGCTAAGAACTTCTTAGGAGCGTTCTTAGAACATTCTTACAACGCTCCTAAGAAGTTCTTAGCACTTAAGAGCTTCTTAACAATTTTGGGAAACCCGGCCAATGTGTGTGTCAGACAATAACGAATCATACATAAATCCTAGATGGAGAATGTACCGTAAGAACGTCAAGTTATGCCTCTTACTGTATACCACATTATGTTAGCTTGATATTCATGTCTAGGCCTAGCCTACATCTTATACATAGGCTATAGTACAATTTATATGAGAATAGCTCCACAGTGACATTGTTTACTAGCAAAATGTTATTAAATAGTATTTAACTATCAAGACATGTACTTTAGCGATGATAGGTAGACTCTGATGGGAGTTAAAATGGCATCTTTCAATAACATACACACAGACATTGTCCGTACCCAAGGAGTGGGTTCAAACACCATGCACATACAAGGGCACCAAGTACACAGGCTGAGGGGACCAATCACAAAGAGGTCGCGAACTGGAGGTTCAACAGCATACCACAGTTGTCGGGGCGACTCACAACTTCAATGCTGCAGTACTTCCAGTTGATGTGAGGATAGCGTTCAGACGTATCGTCACATCAAACACACAGAGAATAAATATGTGTCCCCTTCTCCCACCCCTCCCACCTCAGCATCACAAAGCACAGGAAGGGGGAAGGGGGTGGGGGGGGTCAGCCCCCCACGACAGCAGCATAACACACGTGTGTGAGAGAGAGAGAGAGAGAGAGAGAGAGCAACTTTGTGGAGGCCGCTTTTCTGACTCATTCCAAAAAGTGGTCACAGTCTCAAAGACTTTTGAATGCCCAAATGAATAACAAATCAACATGTCTAAACAAAGAATAATAATAATAATAATAATAAAAACAAATCAGACGATTTCAATGAAAAATTGCAAACAGAACAAAACATATGATACATGATGGACGGATAATTGAAATGCATAACATGTGCATATGAATACAGAATATAGAACATCTGATCCAGGCAGGACGTGCGACAGGCAGTCTGTCATGCACAGCAAACACACAGCAGAACTGGAGGTCAGGCAGGCAGACATATTTGGGATCCAGAGAGGAGAGACAGAGAGACTGAGGGAAACATCATAACCACATAGGGAGGAGAGAAGAGTTTAAAACGGAGAGAAAACAGAGAAGCAAAAGAGCAATGAAGAGAGAGAGAGAGAGAGAGAGAGAGAGAGAGAGAGAGAGAGAGAGAGAGAGAGAGAGAGAGAGAGAGAGAGCGAGAGAGAGAGAGAACAGGCTCAACGCCACCAGGGTTAGATTGCAAGGGTTGTGTTGCAGGAAACAAACAGGGGGCATCTAATAAAACTCAGGGTTGCCAAGGCGTGCCCAGGGCTCCGTGACTGGCATCACTGTGGGGCATATGCCCTGCAGGGCGACGGCACACGGGGTGCCATGGCGAAAAGGGAGTGGGAATGAGGCAGCGGGTAAACAAACCGGAGACGAGGACCTGATGGGGCAAGCTTTGCTTACTCGGATTAGCTCGAGGAGAGGTGGTTGTCCTAGCAACAATAGAAAAGGGGCAAATGAAAGGCTAGATAACAGCCAAACTGTTGGCCGGGAGAGAGAAAGGGAGAGAGAGAGAGTTGGAAACAGAAAGGGAGAGAGAGTTGGAAACAGAAAGGGGGACATAGAAAGGGACAGAGAGAGAGATAGAGAGAGGACGAGGAAGGAATGGCTGCCAGTGGTCCTGCTTTTGGTACTCAGCATGGAGGGAGGGGGGTGTGTCCCATGAGCTTTGCATTCTGGGATACCGGTCAAGGATAGTCATGGGTCAGCCCCCGGGTCCTGGGTGAGATTTTTTTTCGGTGGTACTTCTCTCCTTTAGTTTATGGTTTCGCCCTAGTCTGAACCGCACGGTGAGATTAATCACCATAACGCTTGGTGGGTTAACCTCTGCCGCTGGTTTCGCGAAGAGAGAGGCTCTTTTCCGCGTGGGATCCTTTTTAATTAAAATTACATGGGCTTCTGTGTGCCTGCGCCGCTCACCCCGACGAGCTTGGACTAATTTCATGTCGACAGGCTTATCCTCATTTTTTTTTTTGTTATTATTTCACGCCGGCGTGGTGTTTGTCTATTAACATGATGGACTGAAGACACTGACATATCCAAAAAACATGTCTCATTATTGTTAGGTGGTGCTGAACTGGAAGACTTGCACTTGCTTTTGGATTAAAAAAAAGAGAAGAAAACCATAAGTTTTATTTTAATTACTGAGGATGATATACTAGTTTTTTTGTCTTCGTCTGTTCCCTTTATAGAGAGAGAGAGAGAGAGAGTGAGAGAGAAAGAGAGAGAGAGAGAGAGAGGGAGGAGGGGAACAAAGATAACTCCCTGCATTATTAAGTACAACTTTCCTCTCCCATTTTTTTCTCCTCATATTTAATTAATTTCCAATTGAATCACATTCCCCAAAGACATAATGTTACCCTATTCGTTTAAATATCATTACATTTGTCAAGTCTGGCGGATGACGCGGGAAATACATCATTCTTTCATTAGATTCCCATTAAGCGCTCGGGAGAAGGTGTCAAGGGAGAGAGAGAAAGACAGAGACAGAGAGAGAGAGACTCTTCCAGAGTGCATATTGACTACCCGCCTGGGTATGTGTACATCTGTCAGCATTTACTCACTATATGAGTGAGAAGGTAGAATTATCAAAAATGATTATGAAGTCTCAGTAGTGTCAACTCAGCATGACATTTGCAGTAAAAAAGTCGGCAATCGCTGATTTAGAGGTTTGATTTTATATAATTTGATTTGCTTTGTATAGCCTACAATTATCAGGCACTAAGTGATTGTTTGTTGATGTACAGGTCAAAGTTAATCTGCCATGAATAAACAACGTCTGAGATGTCTTTGGGATCAGATACAGTTCAGATGTGCGGAGATCAATTCTGACACGAATCTTTAATTATCCGGCTCCCCGAGGAGGTGTTCGGGGAGAAGATCAGAGAGAATCAGAGTTACATTAGAATGAAGAACGCACTCCTTCATCTTTTTCAGATAAGCAACGTGACACCGCGGAGACCGCACAACGTATCCAAAGACCCAGCTGGCACACACAGGCCGTGTCTGAGTAACAAAGCAGGAACACTGGCAACTTGGAAGTTCTCCATGGAAGGTTAGGGGCTGGTGGGCAGCTCTCAGCTCCAGCATTAGACAGTTGACCATGCAGACCCCCCCCCCCCACCCCCATCCACCCAAACCCATCCCACCTCAGATACAGAATGCACATTCTCATTCTCATAGTATTACATGCACCACTTTTTAGACGGTCAGGCATCTGAGCAACATATCAGGAAACAAAGGGGGGGGGGGGGGGGGAGGCATTCTCTACTCCACAACATATAACGGGTAGGGAGGGGGACATATCAGGCTTTCTCTAGTGATGTGAAGACATAATGGAACAAAATGTACATAAAACATCAAGAAATAAACACCGACGCGGCTTTGAACAAACATACACGTACAGCTACATTCATCACGTTTTGTATTCTCTGTGAGCGTTTGTGTGGCTCTCAAGCCTCCTGTCTAAGTTGTTTGTTTGTTTGCTTGCTATAGTGGCTGTTTTAGTGAGTTGTTAGAAAGTAAAAACACACCAACCTTCTCGCAGCTCTGAGGGATTGTAGGGAGTTTGATGCAGAACAAAATGAAATGAGAAACAGGAGAAAAACAGGGAAAACACAGAGAGAGTAAAAAGGCCATGTTCAAGGTGGTCAAACCGCTTAGCAGAGAAGGACAAACAAAAGAAAAACCATCTCTTTTCTTCCGCTTTCTCACATGGAGGGTAAAAGAATAATAACCTGTACTGCCATCACAACAACTGGTCAAAGATGGCTGCCCTTCATACTACCCGAAACCCATACAGTATCTGAGTTTATGACTAATGTAGAACGTCTAACGTTACATTTTTCTAGAAGTTTACATTACAAATTCAGTGAAAACTATACAGTACATTTATAATTCTGTCCCAGCCTCTAGGTTAAACTTTTGAGAAACACCATTATTTAGATTTAATTTGGTGAATTTGGCCATTTTGTTTAGATGCATTTTGTTAAGATGCATTTGATGCTACTGTAAAAACAATGGTGTGATTTCAGAATTGCTGATTGCTGAAGTTTAGTTGAAATTGAAATAAACTGGGACGGAATCATATAGGAAATATAGTAAATTACATATATAAAGACACATCTGCACTAAAGTAATTTATTCACTTGATATAACATTCAACACACATTAAATAATTTAGTGGTGGAGTTTGTACAACAACCTTCTTAGCAAACATTACATTATTATCAAATTACCTCATTCCTCAATACCATTTCCATTCTACAATATAATGTCCTTGCATTTTTACAGCAATCCTTTAGAATGTTATAGATTTACTTTAATTTTAATGTGGTGATATTTTATAGGACCATAAAAACACTGAGTTGAAGGCCAATGCATCTCCTCGACTGATAAATTATACATTTTTTGCATTTCACATTACTCCTAAACTGCATTGAAATTCTGGCTGATCTAGTCATAAACATCTCTGCTTATGTCTGAGTCAATATTGCAGTTAATATCTCTTTAATATTGCAGTTAAAATGTGACATATACTACTATAAATGTCTATCAGATACTATGAAGCTAACTTCCTGTTGAAACTGTTTTAACCAGAAACAGTGACTCTTAATTTAAATGGACCCTCCATTGGAGGAAGGAAGAGAGAAAAAAAATAAGAGAAAAAATAAATGTCATCAAATCAGTCAGGATCGCTGCTGGGATAGACCAGGAGAATGGCCATGGGGGTTTAGGGGTTCACCCCTAGGCCTCAAGGTTACAGGTCAAAGGTTAAAGGTTAAAGGTCATTAGTCACACTCCAGGCAACCAAGTCATAAGAGTCAGGAAAAACAAAACAAAATCAAATCAAATGTGCACAGGTTTGTCACAACACACAGGTTCAAATCAGTGCAAGGAAGACACTGCAAAATACGACAGACAATACTTACAAACATAAGCCCCTTCTGTACCGATTCACTTAAGACTCCTCCATCTTTAACACTTAATTAGCTAGATGATAACTCTTGTCAGTTTTGTTTTTATTTACAACCCAGAATGTTCTAGTGATTCCTCTCTCACAGTGGCGATGCCGAGCGGCACCTCTCGGCTCCTACCTCTGACGTATAAGTTAGCCGGGGCGGAGTAGCGGGTGCCATCGTTGTTGGTGGCCACACACTCGTACTTCCCCTGGTCCGCCTCCTCGCTCAGCTCGATCTGGAGGGCTCCTAGGTGGGAACAGAAGGCACGATGGGGGCACCGGGGGTTAGAGGTAATCGCCATTGGCAACAGGGATAAACAACTTCTCCTCATCTCGCGCCCACCCCCTTTTTTTCCCCCTCTAGCCACGAGCTGAGGGCGTGCTTCGCCACCCTACTGTACTTGCTGTTAGTGTCTGCTAAGCTTCCGCGGTTTAGATTAATCAACTTTGAACAAGGGGCGGTGGAGACTGGCAGTCTAAGCCTGAAATCCTTTATATGTACCGCCGATTTAAAAAAACATCTACTACGGAGCCTTCTACACTTTGGCTTAACCTATATGGAGAGGCAAAGCATGTCTCGTATAGATAAATGGCTCAGATGATAATCATAGGGGCAAAGGTGGATAAATCGTCCCACCGAGTCACTACGAGGACCTCTCACAGTTTCCGTCGAAGAGCATTAGCTTAGCTGAAATCCCTACTGCAGTACCTCTGACCCCTTGTCTTCTCCAGGCCTGGTGTTTCAAGGAGAAATTGATCTCATTGGTTCAAATGTAGACCACTAATAAATTTGCACTACTGTGCGAATATGTTGTCTCAGTGTGTCCTTATCCAAGAGAGTACAAATAATTTGGATCCGTTTCGTGCCCATCCCTTAAATCTACTGCTGTATCAGTGTTTTAGTGTCACAACCAGGCCTGTAGAATGGTTTGGGAAAGCACTGCAATAGATATTTGTTTGTTGTACGGAAAACCATCCATTGCTTCACCAAATTACATATTGCACGTCACGATGATGGAAGAAAGGACACATACATGTTGCAGGGTTTCTCTAAGGCCTTAATCTGCAAGGCCAGCATTACATCACATCAAGACTACATGATGTAATTTTAGGGAATTGTTATATTTGTATAACTATTGCCTGAAAAATTATGATGGTCGTATTTGTCTTGTCTCTATTTAGAGATGTTTTAACAGTTTTAAGGATGGGGCTAGCCCTGCAATATACAACATTTCACTGGACTTGTTTACATGGAAATGAGTGAGACTGCTTCGGGGAAGCATGAATCAAACAAAAGAGGTTTACAATATACAAAAGCAGCAGAACAAGGGGGGAACAATTAAAAGTAAATAAATTTCAAGTTATGAAATTTAGCATATCCAATCACAGAGACCAATTGTCAATAGGGGGGGACGACGACTAATTAAAAAGGGTTAAAAAATGCAGCGTTTACAAAAAAATGTATATTAAAAATTGCTGCTGGAATACGAGGGGAAAAATGTGTCATAGAGGCATAATGATTATTGAGACCAATATATTACCCTCTGGAACAAAATGTTTGACATGCAGATCTTTCCAAAGAACAAGAAACGTATGTCGGTACAACTTACAACCTTTTGACAACCCTTAGCTGAAAAATAAAATGCAATTGTATTAGATGTCAAAATTCAAAATGGCCTGAGCCAACAAGAAATTCACCCGACCACTGCCATAGGTTCCATAAAGCTAGAAGGGACACCCATAAAAATCCACCAATGGGATCAGCAGTGGGGTGTCACATGACTCGAAAGGGGGGGAAAAATCACTTAATCATAAACCAACTCCGAACTCCTTGTCACTCGTCAAAAATGACAAAACGGACCCTTTTGCACACTCTGCCAGCATGATCCTTTAGTCTTTCCCCAAACCCTGAAGAATAAAAATAACAAAAATGTCAAAAAAGCAAATGTAGCCTTCAACCCAACAAAATCAAGAATAAAAATACAGGTGTGAAAGAAGAAAAAAGCACCGTAGTAAACTTTATCAAAAAAGTAGTTGTTTGGGCTTTTTTTGAGAAGGTTACAGGTAGAGGAAAGTGAATAGAGTAGAGGAGTAAAAAAAAGTTGGCAAAGACAGAAAGAAGTTCTTTGGAAGTGTAAAAATAAAAAATAATAATAATTTTTAAAAAGTGGCAGAGAAGAGGGCCATGGTGTCTTCTGACCCCCAGAACACCTCCTGGATCATCTGCGCTTATGCTAGTGCTGAACAAGACCAGCTAAGGGGGAAAAATGTTTGGTTGTTTTAGTTGGACAAAAAGAGGGACACATGAGTAATCGCTATGGCCAAAAAGAAAACAAAAAAATGAAAAGTGGGGAGAAAAAAAATAGAAGTAGGGAAGGGAAAAAAGGGGGAATAAAAACAAAAAACACGTCATTGGATATGCTTCATTGTGTAGCAGTGAGCATATCGCAAGTAAGCGGTACTTAAAATGAAAGAAAACAAACCGAACCGAGAAAAGCTACTTGAACCGAAAACAAACATAAGAATCAAGGGAAAATAAAAGAGGGGGGAAAAAAAAGCATGGGGACTTGGATGGATAGACCAAAATGGAACGAATAGACAGAACGTAAATGAAGGAAGAGAAAAAAGAACAGAATGGAATAGATTGATTGGAAAAGTAATGAGATTTGGGGAGAGAAGGGGGAGTTTGGGGGGGGGGTGAAGAGACGGGCTGAAGACATGGAGACGAGCGGGGGTGGATGGGATGGGAAGACAGCAAGAATGAATTTTTGTTTTTTCATTCTGTGAACGTCAGTTCAGCACTCTTACCTCTTATTGGTGTACCACCTGGGTGGATAATATGAATGCAAATAAGATTAGAAAGAAGAAGCATTAGTACGAGGAGAAAGAGGCTGGGGGCTTTGGAAGAAGAATTCAATTAGATTTTTAACAGAGTACGTAAATAAAGGTACTACAGGGAAAGGGGAGAGATAGAAAGAGAGATACAGAGAGGGAGAGAGATGTAGAAGAAGAGATTGATTGATTCTACTGGCAAAGAACAGGTATAATCATAGGTAGATAGCACAGGAAGCAGTTTGGCAGGTCAAAGAGCAACTTTGTACAGTGGTTTAACACAGGGAAGGTGGGAAAGCGCCATGTGCTTGTCACAATTTTTGCTTCAGATGTTTCTCTTTGTGCAGATGTTGCAGAATTGGCGTGACTTTTGGAAACCAGTTGCTTCGGGGGAAGGGCAGAAGTGGTTGGTTATGAGAGGGTCAGGGAAGGGAGGCGGAGGAGGTTTTTGACCCTTCGGCCCAACCCAGGAAAAGCAGGAGAACTGATCTCGCCCCAAGGATTTCATTTTTCATTTATTCATTTAGCCTTTTTTTTTTCTTTTTAGCTTTTTTTTTTCTTTAAATCTTCTGTGTGTGGGAGTGGGGCAACCAAGCGGATGGCTAGCTTAGATCTATCACATCAAAAGACTGAGCAAAGTGACATAGAGAGTATGTTGAGTACGTGAGGGAGTGAGAGAGTAAGTGAGTGAGTGGGTGAGTGGTTGGGTGGGTGAGTGAACAGGTGGTTGAGTGAACCATTGAGTGCACCATACAGGAAGGGGAGGGGCAGAAACAGGAAGTGTACTGTTTGCTAAGGTGAGGCTAGTTTTGCTAAGCTACATCTAAATGATCTAGATCTAATGTGTTTTACCAAATACTAGTCAGTGTTTAAGTGTGTGTATGGGGGGTCCATGTGTGAGTATGAGTGTGTATCTTTATGTATTCTACTATAACTACACGTGTGTATTTGCATGTGAGTGTGTGTGTGTGTGTGTTGTTTTTTATATGTGACATTCTACTATCTGATAACTACGCTAACAGTTAGTAAAATGCATGCCATGCATTTTCAATTAATACGAGTAGTTTGAGACATGAGAACATTAGTGGGGAGTGAGGTGTGCTTCAAAGCTAAGCACTTACCAAAGGATTCTGTAGATTTAAAAATACAGAGAGAAGAAAGACAGCATAGAACATATGAGTATATTATATTCCTTAAGCTTAATACAGAGCTTTAGCTTTTTTTTTTTTTTGTCATGGTTAATGGTTAACGCTCAATAGATTCTACGGCAAAGGATCACACTCGGACATTAGAGTAGTAGCTGTTAAATCATCTCACACACTTCGGCTGGCAACAAGGAAGAGTCAGGTTAACAAGATGCTTGTAACACAGGACATGTCAAACAAGTTTAGAGGCGTTGGGCAGGGACAAGTGGTGAAGAAACATAGCAATGTTTATCTGTGCTCTCATAACAACAACAACAACAACAACAACAACAACAGCAACTATGACATAAATGAAAATAAGAGCACAGAGCAGTGGTCTAACATCTAAACAAAGCAAGTTTAAGTAAGGAAGCGAGCCAAACTATTGCACTGCAATACAACATCTTCGTCAACATCTAATGTCAGTATTTCAGAGAGTTAGCCTAAAAATAAGCCTAATTATTTTGAGGTTCAGGGGGTGGGGGGGAAGGGGAGGGGGTGTTTGAGGGGGGATTTGCAGAGTAGGCAGAGAGAAGCAACAGCAGCTAGGTTGAACACCGAAAGCGGGTAACGCCAAGAACATCCAAGAACGTCCAAGAACGTCCAAGAGAGAACTGAACAAGGGGAACTGGGAAGAGAGGAATAATCTGATGGTCTCTACTGTGACTACTTAATCACAAGAACACAACGAAAAAACTCTACACAAAAGAAAATACTGGTGGCTAGAAAATGTGGGTTTGTTTGTCAGTAAACTTAACACTCAGTTAAATTCAGTAAGTGTATTACTTTAAAGAGTGATTTTCTCAAAAATAAATTCACTGACTGTGGTTTAGGCAATGATGTGATCTGGAGACACATCTGACCTGATGACTATACCTCCTTTGTGAAGGTTTTTTTTTTTTTCTCAGAATGGCTCAAAACCGTGCACTCCTTTGCACTCCTTTACTGATTCTGAGTGTGAGTCCAATGTTGAAAATGAATCATTTTATGCAAATGAAGAGATCGGAGATGTTTTAAAAAAAAGAGGTGATAGCTCTTCTGAAAACACTGCAATGAGGCAGTGGAGGACAGTGGAG
>NC_085009.1:23227975-23230475 GCF_963854185.1 Sardina pilchardus
ATAACTCACACTTTGCACACAAGACACACGAGCGGACGGACACTGACCTTTTCCTAGTGCTACCTAGAGTACGGACGCCGACAAAAAACAGACCTGAGAAGAGTCAGAGTGGCCAATCAGACCACTCAGTGCTCATGAGAAAGAGCGAGAGGACACAGCTGATGACGTTGGAGAGGGAGAAGACGCAGCTGATCTTAATAAAAAAATAAAAAAATAAATAATAATAATAATAATAAAATACAATGCTGGTGTTGCTAACCCCAGAAACAAGAAACAAAAACAGCAGCGCTCCAATTGCCAGTCACAAATGTATGCTTGGCTGGTTGTCGCCGCTTGAACACTAATCCTCCCGGGGATTTGCAGGCAAAATGAATAGTCCAAGTTGGTCAGGACAGAAGCGATGACCCAGTTACCGCAGAGTGGATGATGGCCATGACCACTTCTCTCTCTCTCTTTATCTGTCTCTCTCTCCCTCTCTCTCTCTCTCTCTCTCTCTCTCTCTATCCCTCTCTCTCTCTCTATCTGTCTCTCTCTTGCCCTCTCTCTCTGTCACTCTTCCTCCCTATCTCTCTCTCTCTCTCTCTCTCTCTCTCTCTCGCTCTTCCTCTCCCTCTCTCTCTCTCTCTCTCTCTCTCTCTCTCTCTCTCTCTCTCTCACTCTCAACCTCTTTCCATCCCATCAGGAAGTGCTTTTCGCCCTGCTTGGCCCGTGGGATCCAGCGGTCAGCGGTCCACTCTAGTGTCCTGCTCTTGCAATAGGGTCCAGACAAATCGATCCGGCGCTGCCATCTCCCTCTGCTGAAAGTCTCTCCTGCCCAAACTGCTTGCTGTGTTTGAATAATGTAAAAAAAAAAAAAAAAGTTTTTTAAACGGCACCCACGGCCAGTTGGCTGTGATGAAGAGTCCCGAGTTCTAGGACGTGAATATAAGCTCATCATCTTCTATTTTTTTTTCACTCATCACCTTGTTTTTTTTCTCGTCTTCTTCTTGCAAAAATCTAGCGATTACTAGAGAGCGTGCATTCCACTTCCCTTGCTTCTGTCGAGGGATGCTGTTGGCCCCCCTCGTGTGAAATATGGTGCCCGTTAAAAAGCACCGCGCTAATTTCCCACGTACATGAAGTTAATTTGTGGAAATCGCCGCGACGGCAGGTGCAAATGGAGGGCGTTCAACAGCTGCGCGAATTCGTTTTCACCTCCGTCGCCCGAGGGGGTCAAAACGGATCCGAGTTGTGAAATTGCGTCCGGACTGTTCATTAACGATCGCAATGCATCAGCTTTGACAAGAGCGCTAAGTGTCCCATTACAACTATGCATGGGAATTTCTACCACAAAGAAGACAGGGAGGGAAACGTGTATGAAGGAGAGAGAGAAGGAGAGAGAGAGAGATAGAGAGAGAGAAAGAGAGAAAGAATGAAAGGGATTGTCAGGAAGATATCACTGAATGTTAAATGTGAGAATCCATGCTTATGCTGATGGTGTTCTCCAGTTATCCAAATGTGTATTTTAATATTCACAAAATAAAGGAAAGTGTGTGTGTGTGTGAGAGAGAGAGAGAGAGAGAGAGAGAGAGAGAGAGAGAGAGAGAGAGAGAGAGAGAGAGCGACGAGAGAGAGAGAGAGAGAGGCAGAGAGAGAGAGAGAGAAAGAGAGAGAGAGATCCTACTCGCCCATACTCTGTGAGAAATGACACTGTTGGCTTAGGCTCGAGACTGCAATCGTTTCCTTTACAAATCCCCTTTGAGATTTTATAATTAATTGAATGCTTCTTATTTGCCATTAAAAAAATCCTCAGCTAATGTTGGAAGATTATGGCAGTCCTCCGCGGAGTCAATCAATTAATCATTTGCTGCTTTATTTTCCAAAACCTCCTTCACACACCACGGACGCCCAGACATCCTTCATTTCCAATGGGAACTGAACAGAGAGCAGTCGTCTAATGGAGTAAGGGTGGTATGCGGCTAATTGATGATAATCTCGGGACCTCCGCGCTCGTGAATCCATGTTTCTGCTTGCCTAAGACCTTAAAGTCGGCCGTCTTTACCTCTTCTTCACACACACGCACACACACACACACACGCACTGAGTGTTAGCATTCTTGTATGACACACATTTATCATGAGAAGTGTTCTTTTCTATTTATTCCTGTCTTCACTTAATGATCCGTAGATTACCCACGGATAGAGAGTTCAAGTGCACAATGTAGTGGGGATATACAGGCATGAGAAGTAGATTTTTTTCTCTCTCTCTCATATCCGCAGGCCTGGGGAAAAAAAAAGAAATGAATGAAATAAAAAAAAAATTCTCTCGCAATGTGCGGGTAGGGACGCTTCCCAAGATGGTGCGCTTTAATCTAATGTGTGGGAGACAAGGGCATTCGCTATCCCAGCAGAAAAGGTATTTAACGTTCATCTTGGCTCGACCCGGACACCTGCCTCTTACATTAGCCCGCGTCTCGGAGGGGAGCCCCGTGACACGCAATTAACATTGAGTATGATCTCGC